>NW_019170466.1:336432-356232 GCF_001890805.1 Aspergillus glaucus CBS 516.65 | reverse complement strand
CTTACCCGGCCGCCCCGCAGGACCTGCCGCCACTCGGCCTATAGGGCTGACAGATGCGTGTATGAATAATAATAATAATAATAATAATAATAATAATACCATCAATGAAATTGCCTCTCAGATCGTTGTTATGCTCAACAGGAACCAAGTAAATCGTCTTCGCTGACCATTAGATAGAAGACCATTCACGTACACGCGGAGTGTGGGCTTAGTGCCAGAGGCAGCAGCGAGTAGCGCCTTCCAAATCAGGCACTTTCTCATCATTCACTCCTACTCCTGGGTCATCCCGCCCACCCTTCGAGTTTCTTAACCTGGATCAGTCTATCATCGTGCGCGGACACGTTAGTCTCCAGATCATTTCAATCCTATTCGATAATCTTCAAGGCTTCTTTCTATCTCACTCTTTTCCTCTTTTCGTGATGACCTTCCTCACTAGACCCCAGTTGGTCGAGGCGGTTACCGCTCTCGCCAAGATATTGGATGAACTGGAAGTCGATTATGCTGTCATGGGAGGTGCAGCGATGTGTTTCTTGCTAACGATGTGTCTCGGATGACCGAAGATGTGGATATTGTTGTGCACGTCGATGACAGAAACATAACTGCCACTCGCATCCACACATGGCGCAAGACGCACGAGCTGCACGGGGACCGAGACCTATTCTGCCTTGTTGTGCGTGGCTGCATCGACCCTACCAAGGACGGTTACATCTTCTCGGATTTTATGGGCATCAGTATGGTCCTTTGGAAACGGGGAGTAGACGGGGACCAGATGGGAATCGATGCCTCTTCAAGCATCAACGCCTATGCGAGATCCTTACGAGTCTTCGAATTTGCATCTACAAGTGATGATCGAATCAGATGTGAGCAAGGAGCCAGTCACAGAGCAAGCAGGCACGTGGAAGATGAAGAATGGAGCTTTGTTTTCAGTAAGATTTCCCAAGTGACATGGGTTAGTTAATGATTGGAAGTGCAATGAAAGGGTAGGATGGACAGTCGGCTTAAGTTAAGACGACCTGATTCAACAGACCATCGATATTTTCAAGCCAGATGCATGCACCAAGATGGTGTGCTTGTATTTCCATTTCCAAGGATGAAGATATATACTTTGTGGCCTTCCGTGATCCTGTGTGGTCATTCTTCCTCCGAACTGGAATTCGATCAAAAGAAATGTGGCCCTAACTGAAGATTGATTGAAAAAAAAAAAAAAAAAAAAAAAAAAAAAAAAAAAAGTATACAGATCGTATGGCGTTTTGCCTATTTATGACCAAGCACTTTTTACAGGCACCGCGGGACTTCCGCTTACAGGTTGACAGCTTAGACCTCCGTGCAATGGTGTGAACGACCTGAGGCAGCTACTGGGATTACATGACGAGAATACATGTGATTCAGATCTGGGTTGGTCACTGTTGTCTCTGCATGCCACTTGCAAAAGAGGCCATGTATTCGCCATATGAATTACATGGGGGTTACGGGAGTGGGGTCTGTCTTCTGGCAAACGATCCAAGTTGCATGGTGTACCGTAGAAATGCGGGAAATCACACTATTCTGACAAGCAAATTTAGCGATGGGTTCTGATTAAATCCGTGTTCGATTGGACGTACCGTCCCCGCGTAAAAGCTGGCACAAGAGCTAGCTGAGAACAGGATGCTCCGTCGTGAAGAAGGACAGAGGAGACATTTGACGGGAGGATATTCATTAGGCGAGTATTTCGCAGCGAGTGTGGACGGATTCTTCAAAAGGCATGGATATCGCGAACAAAATATGGTGATTCTAGCATTCTTGCAATCGGGAACGGTGCACACCTTTGCTAGACTGAAAAAGCGACCCCGCGGATTTGACATGAAATACGCCGTGATGGGTGGTGCTGCAGTGAGCCTCGTCGGAGACGATCCGACTAGGACATTTGAGGACGTGGACATTGTTATCCATGCCAAAGATCCCAAAATCACAGCAGAATAGGTGGCCAACTAACTTATCAACACCTATCCGTGTCTTTACTCTTGGATTACAGAAAATGGCCAAACCATGGCTGCCTACAACCTTCGCTGGCCCTATGGAAGTCCAAACAAACCTGTCCCGTTGAAGCTATTTGTCCACGAGGACTGGCTGCAGAGACCACAGTACAATCTTGAAACGGCCAGTCGTGAGGAGATGCGAATGGGTAAATTCAAGGTTAAGGTATTCAATCCTGAAAGGCTCTTTTGTGAGAAGATTTTGTTCCAGTGCGAGCGGAGAGGGGCATTGAAGGAGGCAACAGATGTCAGGGATTTGCCCATTCTTTTCAAACCTGTGTTGCCCAGGAGGGTGGAGCTGGATTTTGGTGGTAGCCAGAGCTTGACGGATGCGCTGCAGTATCTCGTGGAGAAGGAACCAGAATTAGCAGAGCAAATAAAGAGAAAGGTCAAGTGCGCAGCGGTCTTTCACAACTGGTTGAATCCATACCAGATCGGCAGGGCGGGAACACTAGGAGATTTGGTTGATGATATGTAGATTCCTTGAAATTGAACGAGAGTGTAACATCTTAGCAATCAATCAATAGGTTTACCACTCTTGTCAACCGAGGACGACGGTTTGCTGTTGAAAGTTTGAACCCGGCCTGTTGAAGCTTTTCTGTCGCTAGTTCAGAATGGTAATCCTCGTCTCGAATCAAGACCATGTGGAGCTATGCAGAATGCTTACAGTCGATCGCGATTCTCAAGTGATACATTTGTTATTGAGCCGGCGCCAATGAGAAACTCTTGAAACCTGATCTCTCTTGCCTCAATATATCTAAGGCGTTCCAGTCTCTCCTTTTCAGGGAGAAGCTTCATGTAACTGGAGAAGTGGTGTATACCAAGAGCCTCTAAGCGCTTTCTGTTTATAGCACCATCGATAGTATTGGACTTCTGGGTGAGGTTTGGAGCAAGGGTATCTGGTCCCTTAGCAGTATGGTAACTTTTTCCTTCTCTCGTCTTCTTTGCCTTTTATTGATGAGAAAGAAAAGAAGTGACAAGAAAACGAGGAAAGAGCTTAATATAAAGAACATGGAGGGAAAGTATCTACAACAGTAGGGGGAGTCACTGGGAAAAGAGAGAAATTTGTTCTGGTTGTTTTCGACTTAACAGCCCAAAGGATTATAGAAATGGAGAGCTGATGTATGTTTGAGATTGTTGGTAGTTTTACGTGTCTGTGTCTGACTGGTTCGAATCTGACTGCAGGCATCAAGTATGACAAGACTCAGCTGGCTGATGATGTCTTATGAAATTCACAAAGGCATTGGAAATTCTTGATTGTTATTGATTTGAGCGTCTTTTTAATACATATCAAGACATTCTAATTCCCATCCGCATCTCCCTTCTCATTCCCCTGTCACTTTGGTAGCACTGGCCAACCTCGGAATCGAGGGCGTTCTCTACAACCACTATGGATAATAAGCTAAAGTATAGCAGCATAGTGGATATTGAATACTGAACTTACAACTGTAAGCGCTGCCCCGGTCTGCGAGGCAATAACTCCGACGCTGAGCCGGGCTGATCCAGAAACCGTTCATATTCAGCCCTCGCCTATTAAATCCTTCTGTAGCGCTCTAGTCCATATTTTTTCGGACAAACCCTCGCTGTAAGCTGAGTAGTAGAGTAGGTGACCTCCTATTGTTCCATCTGTAGAGGTAAGATCCAGGTTGTGGAAAATCTATACTCGCCAAGTCGATCATTGATGATGAAGTTAAGAAGTAAAGCTCCGTATCAGTTTGTTATTTCTTCTTCAAGAATAATGGTGAAGAGGACAGCCTGGCCACCGCGCTCTGTGCTGTCCTTCATCAGCTATTCCTACAGCAGCCGAAGATGACACGACATGCCTTGCCATCGTGGAAGAAATACGGAGACATGATTAAACAGGACGCCAATTTGCTATATTCTTATGGAAGTGGCGAGTGACGATGCATCATCCAGCATCATTTGTGTGTTTTGACGCCATTGACGAATGCAAACAAGAAGATCGATCCCGACTGTTTGTGGAGCTGAGAGACTTTTACCTGTGCAGTCGACGATCATGGAAAAGACCGTAGTAGTCCGCTACACGTTGCCTGTAGAGCCGGAAATGAGCAAATTGTGTGGATATTACTGGAAAAGGGAGCAGATGTTAATGCTCTGGATGAATGGCGTAACAGTGCTTTGCAAGTGGCGCTGGACTCCGGATACGACAATATCGCGGAGATGCTGCGGCAGAATGGAGCGGATGACGGGGACTTGCGTGATTGGTCTCTGATATGAGCTTAGGCTTGCTTCATGTATGAGCGAGTTGTTTAGCTTTTTTCTTTCAGTCTAGCTTGCGTTGGTCTAAGTACGGCGTAGAATGCTTTGAGATCTATACACAGAAGGAGCGAGCGTAGTCATAGTAATAAACTGCAGCTTGTTGCGTAGAAGGATTCCCGATGCCGTCGCTGCCAACTATGAGTGAGTATTATTGGTGAAGATATTTTAGGAACGTGGATCCCGCCGGGCACGTGCGCACTTTAATTGGAGCAAGGTTTATCTCGACCCTAATCAATCTTATCTAGAGTTGCCTCTCGTTTAGATCTTTTCAGGGACCGTTCCTGAATGCGACCGGATAATTAACGCTGTCGCGACCTTGAGCTTCGGAGCACGCTTTCAGGTCTCATTCTTTGACCAAAACTATCGAAATTGGATTATTGAGACTTGCGCGATTTCCGACCACACAAATCCAATATTCTTTTATCTCTATGCGCCTTTAACGCTTGCGCGTATCCTCAAGTCCACCGGTCATAGTGACAGAGGGAAAAAGGACCGGAACTGCCAGAAAGGGAAATCCGGAGTATGGGTCCATCGTCAAAGCCGATAAGGGAAGAAGACAAGTTGTTGGCAGTCAATTCGCCACTGTTTTTATGGGTCTTCAAAATCTGAAGCGCTAACCAAAGACTATCAGGGCAGAAGCCGGCGGATCACTCAAAGACCATCGCAAACTTCCCGAACAATGCATTAGAATATGTAACAAAAGCACCCAAAATGAGCCAATTATGTCGTTTCTTCAAGGGCATCTGCGTTCTGGACCAGGACGAGTTCCGCCGTGATTCATCGTGAAAACAACCCGCGACTTCCCGGTGCTGTAGTGACCCAGTTTTTATTAAGAATCAGATTTTTACGGTCTATCTCCCCATGGGTATATAGCCATTCCCCGGGATGACGAAGATGGTGAATTGGAACACACATCTTTCAACTTTCAAGCACAGCTATGAGCATTTTCAAGAGTGACAAGGAGGCCAAGGCTCCTCAGGTCAATATCACCTCGAGCCCTGAGTCTTCAGCACCAGGAACACCCCCGATTGAGTCGGCACTGCTGAGCGCAGACCAGAATGCGATTGAGTTAGAGAAGCGGCCACAGTTTGGTCGGTTGGCTTCCTGGAGGGGATCTTTGATTCTGCTGGTTACTTCGGGCGCGCAGTTCCTCGACAATGTTTTCATGACGAGCGCGAACATGGCTTTGTCGTCGATCCAGGAAGAATTCAATGAGTCGAGTACGAATTTGCAGTGGATGATTTCCGCATACACTCTAACCTTTGGTGGATTCCTCCTGCTGGCAGGGGTTCTGTCCGATCGGTGAGTTCTTCATAATATATTAAAGAGATGTCTCTAATAGGTGAATGCAGATATGGACGCAAGACTATTCTTTGTGCTGGCCTGGCATGGCTATCTCTCTGGACATTGGTTATTGGTTTCGGCACGAGCTTTATCCAGCTCGCCATTTTCCGTGGTCTTCAGGGAATGGGTGCAGCGATGACGGTCCCGTCCGCAATTGGAATCATCAGTTCCTACTTCACTGGCCTGGACCGGACCAGGGCGCTGTCCATCTATGCCTCCTCCGGTACGATTGGCTTCTGCGCTGGTCTTCTCGTCGGTGGTTTCCTCACTTCCTCCTTGGGCTGGAGATATATCTTCTACCTGATTGTGATCATTACTGGCGCTCTTGGTATTCTAGGAGCCATCGTGATTCCCAAGGATGTTCCTGTCGCAGAGAAACCGAAGATGGATTATGTCGGATCCATCCTATCTACGTCTGGTCTTATCCTCCTTCAGTTTGTGCTGTCGAGTGGTGGTGACTACGGCTGGGGCACACCATTCATCATTGCGTTGCTCGTCGTTGCAGTCCTTCTTCTGGTTGCTTTTGTCATCCTTCAGAAGTACATCAGCTACCCCATCATGCCGTTGTCGTTGTGGAAGCTGCGCAACTTTGCCGGGCTTTGGATTGCTGGATTCAGTATGCTCTCCCCAACCTCCATTGTGCTGAAAACATGCTAACAATTCAAAGCTTGCTACGGCAGTTACCAAAACGTCATCTACTACATCGTCCTGATGGCCCAGCAGGTCGACAACCTCAACGCCGGTGACACCGCCCTCCGTTTCCTCCCCATGGGCGCAATCGGATTCGTCGCCTCAATGGGAACCGGGAAGCTCCTCGAATACGTTAACGGAAAATACACGTTGCTCGCAGGTCTTATCTTGACTGTCGTGGCTCCTATACCGAGTGCCTTGACCGCAACGGATCAGGAGCCGGACTTCTGGGTCAACGTCCTTCCTTCGTCCTTGATCAGTATTACCGCTGTGTCTCTTATTTTCGTGACAACCAGTACTCTCATCTTGACGACCGTTCCGGTTAACGTTAAGAGTCTCTGCGGTGGAATGGTAAGCCCCCCCCCCTTTATTTCTCACAACATGAAGCTAACAATAACAGCTCAACACTGCATTCCAAATCGGCTCGGGAGTAGCCCTCGCCATTTCCGCCGCCGTCACAGATGCAGTTGACATCTCAAAAGGCCACGGCATCGCACAGCAATACGCAACTGGTCTCTGGTGCTCTGCCGGTCTCGCTGGTCTTGGACTGATTATTGCGTTTTTCTCGGTTAGCCGAAAGGGGATCGGACCGAATGATCGTACGGATTCTGATATTGCTGTTTGATCGATCGATCGCCTGATTGATTGATCTTTACGACTATGATTTTGACAACGACAACGACACAATGACCATGACTACGACTATGCTTTTTCTACTCGGTTTCGGCGACGGATTTAGTGACCAATTTGGTATCGGGATCTTTTCGGATATAATATGGGTATACATCGGTTTGCATTGATTCAGCGTGCATTTTTATTGTTTTCGTTATGCTTCACTCACGTCGGATAGAGGGATAGACGACTGAAAAAAAAAAAAAAAATCCTATAGATAGATAGACCCCTAGATAGACTTTCCTCTTTTCGTGATCTTCACCACAAAACTCAAACAATAATAATAATGTTTTCTCCTTGACCGAATCCTCCCTCTCTGCACAGCACAGTCCAAGTACTTTGTAAAGCACTTAGGGCACGTGGAACCTAGTGGATCCCTGAAAATCTAAAAAGCGGGCCGCTGAAAAGTCTATTTCTTATCAATTATTATCAGTCCCGGCTGATATTTGTTGTGTGATTGGTGCGTGGAGCATATCATGCATTTCTGCAGATGGTCATGGGATACCTAGTGCTAATGATGTGAGATAGTGACATGTGCATAGGGGGATGGTCTAGAACGAGGGTGCATTTGTCTGAAGAGGTTGGAGCGTCAATGGTGCGAGGTATAAATGATGTGCAGTGTGGTTGACGAGGTGTCAATGGTCTTTGGTGTTTTGGGCAGGCTTTTCTGCTGGTATACGGCGTCCAGAGTTTCATGATTGGCCAGATTGATATATTACTGAATGCGCAAAAAGGACTGCAACATGATGTATCTAACATCTACGCTAGCTAACCCAAGCTTCACAACAGGCCCTGAGAATAACTCCGAAAAAAAACATATGTTTAAATCATAACCCATAAATCAATCCACCCCCTACAAAAACTCCGACGCATAATCCAACAAATTCACCTTAACCGGCGCCTTGATAGCCTGCATCGCCGCACTAAAATACGGAATCTCCTCCCCCTTATAATAAACCCGATTCCCACTAATCTCAATCGTCACGTCACCAAAGTCGTCAGTAGGTGAGCCGTTACCCAGTGCTTTGCGAACGAGAACATCGATGTCGATGTCGCCGAGAACGGTTGTTTCTGTGATGCCTTCCTGCAGGTAGAGGTTTGGGATGTCGACGTAGCCCATTGATTGGCCACTTATGGAGAGGTTGAAGCTCACGGAGCCCTGGGGGTTAGTGTTAGTATTTTCTTGTGAGAGGAGGTTGGGTTGGGGTTGGGGACGTACTAGTTCTACGATGAAGGGGCTTGGGTTGCGGAATGCAACGGTGGCGTTCACGTTGTAGCCTTCTGAGGTGGCGGGCTTTAGGAGGTTGACGTTTGTGACGTTGAAGGAACCGGGTTCGTCCAGGTATTCTTGATACATGTTAGCTCGAGTTGTCAAGTAGAGGGAAATATATGCAAGTCCTACCTTCAACATTATAACCCTTCATGGCCATGGTCTTATGAACATCCAAATGCGCCGTGGGTAACCCTCCAACTTTAAGATCCGGCTTTCCAGTGACCAACACCGAAATCTCCTTCTTCCGTACCGCATCCGCAGCCAACTGCGACAAACACTCGACACATGCTATATTCAAATCCTGATCGATTGTAAAGTCCGAATCACCTCCGAATCCAATCTCCTGGACCGGAAAAACCGCGAATGATGTATCGGAGCCTGAAGCACGAATGGTCGCGTTGAACGCTGAGAGATGGCCGCTTCCACTGAAGCCGCCGGCATTGAGGTTTTGCTTTTGGTGGACGTGGAAGGAGTTGGGTGTGGGATTCGTTATTGAGAGGTGATTGTAGTTGTATTGG
The DNA here is from genome assembly GCF_001890805.1 of Aspergillus glaucus CBS 516.65. Taxonomy (NCBI): domain Eukaryota; kingdom Fungi; phylum Ascomycota; class Eurotiomycetes; order Eurotiales; family Aspergillaceae; genus Aspergillus; species Aspergillus glaucus. Next base: position 347,443 of record NW_019170466.1, on the reverse strand, counting down.
TAGTCGTTGATGTATTTGTTCGCGAAATTGGGGACTCCTACATAGACTCTGATATGTCACTATTAGCAGACAGCGCACAAACTCCAGATGAACAAGCACTCACAAAGGAAGAACAGTAACCAGCACAACAACACAAAACCCAATAACATAAACCCACCACCACCTCTTCATATGCGTCTTAAACCGCTGAAAAAACGGCGGCTTCAGCGCCGTCTCCGTAACATTCGTCTGCGAATTATTCGACTTCTGCCCCAATTCTGGTCCCGACATCTTGAATCGTTCACTCTCTGCAGGAGTCAATATTACAAGAACAATCCCATTGTGCGTATTTCCGGCCCCCCGCGTCTGTTTTTAACATGAATCATTTTCCCCACGGGGCCGGATCGCAATGTCGATCTTCACGTGTGCGACGTGAGAGACCGCGGTACTGGCGATGACGGTGGTTGCACCGGCTGCTGACCAGCAGGTCGCATTTCTTAGATTGGGCTTTCGTGCTACTGTTTCGTTGGGAATAGGACTGCGAGATGGCGGGTTTACCCTGGGAGGAGATGCATTGTGTAGATGGTGTTGTACAGGGCTGGATTGATTCCTTATCTATGGGACTGTATGATGCAAGGCGATCTTGTGCGGACGCGCTCTGGCAACTCAGAGGCCAGGGGAATGAGTTTGAGCCTCAGGACGTCATGGCCTTGCTGGAGAAGGTAGGAGATGTCTTGTTGGCCGGCTTTGCCAGAGCCGCCGGGCCATGATGCGTTTGCCCATTGCGGGCAGGGTACCGCAGAGTATTATTTTAACGGAGTTGCCGTAGAATAGTAAGAGTATGCAAGAAAGGTAGAATAGGATATGGAAAGACCGAAGCAACCTGTTTACCCTGAGAAATTATCGTGGAATTCCTTGTTTATTAGAAAATAGCTCATCGGAACATGGTTGTCCGAAGGTCGCACCGGAACCAGACGTTCCGGATACGATAACCGAAGCGCCGTGCGGTCCTGCCCTTTTGAGACATTGCGAGAATTAATATTATTTAGAGGGTCCCGTAAGAAATTAAATTTGTCTAGTCCGATATATGTACAAATGTTAGAGTCGGACAGTGATCGATAATCCGAAACAGGCTCTATCACGGATCCATACACTTGTACTCCATAATGTGGTTCAAAATCGGACCACCTTCTTTCCGGTTGCCATTGACAGTAATGGTGGACAAATATCCGGAAGAATTGCCAACGATACTATGAGAGGATCCGATGAGTTCTACTCTTGCAAATACAGTGGCATTTCCAAGGGAAACTTATTTCGAGTCCTTGTCTTTGAAGCACTTCGCAGACATGAGGTTTGATTCAGTGAATGTTGCTACTGATGTTGGAGCGTTGTCGAATTACCTGGCAAAGAAATTGAAGGTAGTTAAACCGGGTGCAGGTGGAAAAGCCGTGGCTGGGCCTTATGGGAGTCAAGGTTGATCGGACAGCGTGTGAAATGGAACGGAAGGAGATCATAATGCCATCAAGCCTATAGAATTGATCACCTGCGTTCATAACGTTCCCAGTGGATACAATGGAAATTGCCCATCCCTATCAAGCAGAAATCCCTGCAGAATAGCATCAAGATCCAGATTCGATAATTCCCAATCCGTTTGCGGGAAGCCATTTCCCGCAAAAGTTGTCCCAACAGCCTGGGTTTTATCAGGCGTAGCCACAGACTCATATTGAACAGTTTGCACCTGGGCCGAGTCTCCGGTGGTATTCCCACTCATCGAACCATTGACAGCGATACTAACACCCAAATGATCCATGAGCCTGTCGAGATTCTGCCTTGCTTTTATAGCCGCGGCATAGATATCTTTTTGCTCTTCCAGAGTATTCAAACAGAAGATAAGGGATTGAAATGAAACTGAGCCTTTCCCTTTGTGCGCCACGATTCGCGCGTGGATGGTTGCGCTGACATATGTCGCGTACGATAGAACGTATGGTGCGCTCCCGATCGAATAGTGCTGAGCATAGTCGCGCAGAATTTGGACGGTCTGGTTAGCAGCGGCTGTGCTCGCTGTGATGGACTCATGGGCTACTATAGAGCTGCTGTGGCTGTCCGTGATGAAAGGCCGCTCGGAGAGAATGACGAGAGTGTTACAAAGGGCTCTGTCCTCGAGGTTAGCAATGTGCACTGGGAAACAAGGAGGGTTTACCAACAAAAGACAGAGGGCCTGGGGCAGGACAAAACCAGGGTCCCCTGAATGGGCAATATAGTCCATCTGGGGAGGAAGGGTTTTCCGCCATTGGCTCAAGTCAGATTTGATTCTTTCGCAGACATTCATTTTCTGACTTAGTCGAGCATTTGGAGTGGACTCAGAATAAACCTCGCACATCAGGTGTTCAATTATAACTGACAATTCGCACAGCTTCGTTAGCAAAGTTACATTCAATGCTGGAATGCCCAATTGTTGGTGATTTGTTTTGTATGATATGCTGTCAAATTGCTCGAGCTCATCATACTCGTCTAGGAACTTCAAAGGCGTGTTAAAATCTCTTTTCCGGAGGAGTGAAGGTCGGCCCTGGAGAAGGCATTGGATCTTGTCAATCGCTAGTAAGGTCCGATAAGTAAATAAAATCGCAATAAAAATAGTTGGGAACTTACAATATGCCCCCCAAACAACCCGCTTTCGAATCTCTAGCTGCTCTGCTGACGTGTTGTTTGTCGAAGGCAACACATGCAGACCAAGATCAATAATCATATTGAAAGCATTTCCAGCGTATAACCACGACAGACTTCGTTCGTCACATCTCGAAAACAGTGCATTTGACATGATCAGAAGAGCCTGTATAGTAGTGATCTCGCTTTTATCAAACTTCTCGCGCAAGAGCTCCACGAATCGCTGTCGATACATCAATCCTGCTGTGTTTATGTCATCTGGATCCGTGCGGACTTCAGGCCTGAGGCAGTGTTTGGAGACAACAAAAAAGATAGAATTAAGTAGTAGTTTTGAGAAGTAAGGACCATCGCACGCCATGTCGCGCATGAAAACGGGACGGTGGATGATTTGCGCAGTATAGATCTGGCGGCTCCAATAAATGGAGAGCAATTCCATTCCAATGCCAGGGTCTACTCCATCAAAATCGAGGCGACCAGCTCTGAGATTCAACGGCTCCAGTTGCCCTTTGAGATGGTTAGTTCTTGGCACTAACATGTCTTCTTCGAGAGGTAAGCTCACTCTGCTTCGCAGTCTGCGCAAAGAGAAGATGGCGAGACCACTCTTCCGTGGCATAAAAATCATTGACTTGCCCATTTCGTTGCTGGGGACTTGATGTTTCATAGTATGCCGTGCTGGTTGGACCGTGGTATAGAGAGATATTGCTCCTGGGATCATTATCAGGCACTTCTGTGGGAATGTGAGAGCCGCGCGCCCCTATGTCTGCCAGAGTCCTAATACTCCTTTCAGGACCCGAGATTGGAGAGTCCACTGAGCATGGTTGCTGCGGGGAAAAGGCTTGCTCCACTGACAAGCCAGGAGCCCCATGTCCTGCGACTGGCGTATCTCCAGTCTGAAGGCGCTGGCGAAGAAATGTATTCTCCGACTCCAATCGCGCAATTCTTTGATTTGTTGGCCTACCATCAGAGCAGTTAGCAACCGCATAACGAAAGCATCAGACCCGATACCAACCTCGGCTTATGTTGAGCAGGGCCTTGCTGGCAGTCAATGCCTTTGGCTATGCAGTTGCCACAGGTTGGCTTCACAGCGTCGCATTTCAACTGTTTCTATTTATTAACAATAGTACTGGCAGGTAGATCAACTAATGCATCGCACCTTTTTCTGACGGCAAAACGTACACGCCGCCGATGCGCGGCCGAGACCTTGTCTTTTCGGCATGTCGGCTCCCGGCTTGGATAGGAGATAAGCTGTGACCGGCACCGGATTGAATTTTCATTCAATGAGGCACTGTAGGCATTCTGACGTGCATGTCTATGCTATGGATGTTCTTCAATGAGAGATTGAGTTGTTTACCGGAGGTTTGGGGATTCGTTGCTGTGGGGTTGACATCTCGGACCGAGCAGCGGCTATCTAATTGGTTCATTCAATCCTGTGATATAATTGGTTTAGACGGAGCCCCTATGTATCTATGCGTTCCCTACAACTGTATACTCCTTTATTGGCATAATTCCTACAGCGGATGAGTGTAAGAGTTCAAAATATACGTTGCGGGCTACTCAATTATCAAAAATTAGCGCAAAGTCAGCCCGAAAGCAGAAGGAACAGTCCAAATATATATATATTAATATTCCACATTAAAATATGCAGTCATTATAAACAATTATATCAATACAATTAAGGAGCAGGACTCGTATTGCCACTCTGCTCAAGCTTTTCCCCATTGTCACCAACCATCTCATCCGACCCCTGTGTCATGCCTGCCAATTTATTTGCCAACCGAACCGTCTGGAATATAGACAGATCCTGCTGGAAGAGCTCTTCAAGTTTCTCCAGACTCTGACCCATTGTCTCAGGATAGAAGAAGAAAACTGTCACTGGGAATGCGAAGCAAAGGACTGTGTATACAATCCAGTACTGATAGCCGATACTTGTCATTGCGATTGGGGTGATCATCTGCACGACGAAGTTCCTGCATAGGGTTAGCTGAGTCCGGACCGGACCGGTAATGAGTTGGGTGTACATACCAAACCCAGTGGTTTGCCGTGGAAATCGATGTCATCGCTACTCGAAGCCTCAGAGGAGCGACCTCAGTGCAATAGAGAAAGCTAGGACCCAGAAAACCGATGGGGAAGAAGAATGCGAACAGAAAGATGAAGAAGGTCGTCCCAATTGCCGCTCCGTGACTCTCACTCGCATATTTGTTCGTGATGGCTATACACATCATGCACAGCGTGATACCCGCGCCACTGAACAGAAACAGTTTCCGGCGTCCGAATCGATCAATGGTGAAGAAAGCGACGAAAGAAGCCGCGAATTTCCATGTCAACATGCCTGCCGCAAGCACTCTGGAAAGATCCGCGGTTAGGCCAAGACTATCTTGGAAGATTGTCGTACAGTAAGTGCTGATTGCATTTGCACCGGTCATTTGGACCCAGAATTGCAGACCGAGACAGAGCATGAATCGATAGAATAGTTTGCCGTCTTTCATGGTGAAGATGTCCTTGACTCTTGCTGCATTTTGAGCCGATTCTTCGAGTGAGGCTTCGATGCCGGCAATTTCGTGTCTGATTTCCGGGTCTTCAGAATCGATCTCCTTGATGCGAGCCAGGACGAGAGCTGCTTGGGTGGCATGACCGGCACGCACCAGCCAGCGAGGCGATTCCGGGAGGAGAAAAATGGACGCGATTGGCATAAGCGAGAAAACACAGGGAATTGCCATTGGCATGCGCCACGAGACAGAGTGGTAATCGATATAAGAAAAGCCGTAATTGATCCACTGGCTAATCGCATAGCCGCTCGTGATGAAAATACCATCAATCACAACGTGTGCTCCTCGATCTGCTGCAGGAGAGCACTCAGACTGCCAAACAGGAACTATCGTGCTTGTGAACCCGATTCCAATACCCGTGACGATGCGTCCGACCAGTAACTGAGAGAAGCTAAACGAAGTGCACGAAAGAAGTTCGCCGATAAACGTTAAAAGTGCCCCGACAAAAATGGCTTTCCTCCGGCCGAGGAAATCTCCGATGGAAGTGCATATTAACGAGCCCGCGGCACCTCCGAGTGTGAAGCAGGAGACGTAAACGCCCTGCATGATGGACTTTTGCGACTCGGTCTCTCCGGTGGCGTGTACTGTGTCGATTTGGGGAAATAGGCCAGTCCAGCTGGCGAAGCCGAGTAGTCCTCCGACGCCCACTTGATTATAACCGAAGAGAAAGAAGCATGGGAAGACCACGAGGATGATTTGAGTCAGTTGTAAGGAGTGCCCGCGAAGCATGATGGCTGGATGTGTTGGATTAAATTAAAAACTAAAGAGAAACGATATCAACCAGCGAAAGAATTGATCTGGAGAACTGGTCTCTGGACGGTGATGGTTATATAGGGTTCTCCTTCGAGTACCCCAGATGAATAAGACCCTAACACCGCAAAACTCGGATGTGCCGCGAAAGGAGTATACACCGGGGACTAATCGGTGGCATAATATACGCGACCCAGGTTTTAACAACCTATTAATGGAAGAGTCGAGCTCCTTGCATTATCAGCTCCAATGCCAAATGGCAATACTACGGTAGACCTCATGCTGCTCTGAAACATCGTCACAATCTATCACGGAGTACAGTTAACCCAATAAAACCAATCAATTCTTTATCAAAGACCAGATGGATGGACAGGTTCCTCATATTTTGATACACGCCTGATAAGCCATGTCCATGAATTTAACGGCTTTATCACAGATCGCACTAATCGGACTACACACAGTAGTAGCAACTGTATCTTCATGCTTGTTTTTGTGATTACGTTGACATGGGCCCATGCGTCGGCCATATGGCGGTAATGCTGGATGTGCTGTATGAACTGTGGAGGTTATGCAAGTTTATCGTGCATGCAGATCGACCAAGTCATGGCGTCCGAGACCCTGATAATGCGGTGAGTGAACTCGAAGAGGCAGTAGTTTTAAATGCGGTATACCTTTATTTGTTCTATTTCAAGAATCCATGGATACTACGGAGAAGGTAATAGAGATCGCCTTTTCCCATTATTTCTGGTGGCTACACTGCAAAACTCTAGTATAACCTGGCCATGAAAACTGAGCAGCAGTGGGAAAGCTCGAGCACTGCACCCTGCGGACTCTATCTGCAGTTACAATGTGACTGCAACTTGTCAGTGTGCTTTCACTTCTGTGTCGGAGAACCCATCAAGAGAGTGGGAAACAGATCCCCCCCCCCCCATACATGATGTCGAGCGCTCCGGATTCATTCGGGATATTATGTCAATGCAGAGATGCCAGATCGCTTTACTCTGCCCAACGTAGTACTCTACGTGAACGCTGCCATTATGCCCCTTCCGTTGTATATAAATTTTTGTTCTAAATTCTCTCGCCGATAGGAAGCCGGAATACAAGTATGGGCCGCTATAATTGATCATTTGATGAGACATAATCGTTTTGCAGTGGACAAATTTCTCAAAGAAGGCACTAATTACAGACAATGCTCAGGGTAAGCCATATCCGATTCAGGTAGTTGAAGCGAACGCAATGGCGAAGCGTGTCGCGTCCTAACCAATACAAAATAGAAACCGACCTCCGGGTGGGTGTATGCAGCGCAACTTGCATACATCTAATCTTGCATAGGCTCAACTCCCTTGCATCGAGATTATGTAGATCTTTGCTTTTATTCCTTTCTGCAAAATCTATGAGTTGGTTCTGCACGAGGGATGCTAGTTGCAGACGATGTATGCAGATAGATAAAAATGGAAAGAGTGAGGCTTGTCGACAGCGAATGAGATTAATTTCCTTGTTTTCTGCTTGCAATCGTTTTCCCCCATCGGCTTTTGTAGAAGTAATTTGTGATAGTAGCTTGCATTCCACGGCCCGAATATTCCATCAATAACATCACAGAAATGAGCGAGCAAATTGCCCATGTTTGCAGGCCTAGGATATGAAATCTTGGCAGCTCACCCCATATTTCCCGATATGTCAATCTAACACGCTGCGCCTCGTGTCCCGTATCTATGCACCTTCGTCACATTACACCGCAAGAGCACCGACGTCATGGTCAGTTATCCCATGTCCATTTTTTCCTGCCTAGTCCCCGAGGACCTGGAAACCAGCGCAAATAACATAAAAAATGCGGTAAATGGGCTCGCGCTCGCGAGAAAGACGTTTGTCGGCAATTCTACGGAGCACCCGATGCGCATCTCTTCGTTGGAACAAGGATAAGCTCTCACCGCTGGCGATATAAGATCAAGGCAATGGTAGAGAATAAATCGGAGACCACTGTGTACAGGCAATATATGAGTAGGACAGTGGTGTACATATAGGCCAGGAGCCATCTTGTGCATATGTTTATGTGTCATTCAGAAACCGTATACGGTCGTATACCACGTTAGACCACTACCTCTTACGACTAAAACACCCACTGGAGAATATAATGTCTGTTAATGAATTAGTATCGGTACACAGAACAAGAAAAATAGAGAGACGTGGAACAAGAATCTGTATGCATGAAGATGATTTATTGGCAGTCAGAAGTTTCGCCCAAACGGAGTCAGTCACACAGCCAATTGGCGAACAAGCAGACCAAATTGATATGTCTATACATTTGAAGCTGCTCTTGACTGTGTTTTATATTGAGCCAGAGCTTGGCTTTCTCCAACAACTGCAATATGCGCCGCCTATTCCACGGTCCATACGATATATCTATCAAGTCCAGAACTTCAAAGTAAAGGAATTCCTAGTCAATCCTCTCTTTCAGTAAGGCAGAGGACTCAAAATTGAAATTCTTGAGAAATTGATGATGCCAGTAAGTATCGGGCAAACGCCAGCAAAAGACATCGAGTGCCCTCTTGATATCTTTTGGTTCAAGGTATTCCAAAATGAGGAACTGAATATCGAAGGGAGTCCTACGCTGCCAGCATGACGTGCTCAGCTTGACCTGTCATTGCTTCTTGCTTATTTGCCGGTACCCCTTGGCCTGCTCTATAACATCCCGTAACTCTGGAATGTTCACAGGATCTCTCGACGGATATCGTCGATAGCCTTCGGGTTCAGGACCTTCGAAATGCTTCCTTAGCATCTCTTCATATTTATGATGAAAGTCGTTTGGAAAATCGCCACCACGCTGATCGAGGAGCGAGAGCCAAAGGCCAGATTCATCCACGAGTGGCCAACCGTCATGACCGTAACCCGACGACCAGCTCCCACGGAGTGTGCCGAAGAACCTTTTTGCGTCACTAATTACCGATATTGTCCCAATGACATGGTCAACTAGAGTCCAGCAGCGCTAATGGAAAAAATGTAATGCCAATGGACTTGATGCACGTGGAGCCAATAAGGCCTGTCTGGTGGGGCATTTGCGACAATCAACATATAAAGGTGCTGGACCTTTTGAAATGATTCTTCTAGACAATGGTCCGATAAGGGTGTTGTAACGGTTCTCATTAATTGCAATTACCGTTGATTATGGTACTGAACCCCTGCCTTCTCTTAGTGTCTTGCGCAGAAAGCAATAGGGATGATTGAGACCTCTTACAGGAGCAGAAGAAATACGACCACGCCCAGGGGGGTTTTGAAGTAGTGTAATTTCAAATCTCATCCCTCCAGTCCTTCCAGCTATCCAGACTGGCTTCTTTGGCTTCCTGAACAAGAGGGTTGCTTTCCAAATCAGGGTCTTCCAGCGTCCTAAACTCTGTACTACATGCCTCACAATGAATAGCACATTGTGACATCGCTTTGGATGTTGGTTAAATAGCGAGGAAGAAAGAATAAGAAAGGCGGGAGATATACATGCACCTATACGTACCTGTTTTTCTAGAGTGACCGTGACTTTCCTCTTCTGGACGCCGCCGCTTTAACGGGGGTACTCAGGGGCTTGCTCAGTGAGCAATCACATGGCCTCCGAGCTATTCACCCCTCTTTATATTGCGCGGGTAGTTCGACTGGACAGTCTCAATCATGTTAGAAAGACTTTCTCATCTACAGATCCTCCAACTCAATGTTGGCTGAAACTGGGAAGCGCACGAAACTGCACTCCAAATAGCTTTTGAAAATAACTGCCATGCAGTGCTAATTCAAGAGCCCTGGATATTTATTTATAGACCGCTCACGCCGACTATGTAAACACCACCCATCATTCCACCAACTCGCCCCAATTGAAGACTGGTCAGAGAGGCGGGAGGCCCCGAGTCCTCACTTACATATCTAAACACCCACATCTGAAAGCAGAACTAGTCCCCTTTGGACCAACTTCTAGGGATGTTCTAACAGTCCGAATCACCACTCCCCAGAAGGCTGCACTCCTGGTCAGTGTCTATAATGCCCCCTGCAATGCAGTTGATGAGGGCCAAGGCTTGGACTCCCTTATGGCACAGCCAGTCCCATCCCACCCCTGCCTGTTTGCTGAGGACTTCAATCTCAAACATCCAGCTTGGCAGTCCTCGGCCCAACCTTCCCCAAGAGCAGAACCCTTCCTTTCTTGGACAGAATCTCAGAATCTCATCCTCACACTCCCCCGGTTGTACTAGATATACTAGGCTCAGATATTCCAGATCTGCAGCTTATTAATGTCTATAATGAGCAGTCACTTCAAGAAGAAGTGAATGAATGGACAGTTGACAGAGCTCTTACATCCTTCACCCCCTCTAGAAGCACCATTATACTAGGGGGTGAGGGGTCACATCATCACATGGACCATGGTGTTGGTTGATAACTTGATTCAGGTATATGATATATTTTTGATAATAATCATTGAATGGACTATGTTGGAGGTATCAATATTGAGTATATCAATTAGGATTATGGTAGGTTATTTGAATGAAATCTTACCATAAATGAGATCTAGGAATCTTACTGCCTTATATTCCGTGTCAAGACTTTAATCAATCTGATTGGTAGAATACTGCTGCCTTATATCCAAGGCATGAAGGGCACGATCCACACATGCTCAACCTAAAAAATACCAAAAACAAAACAAGAAAAGAACAAAATATGAAAAGATGATGGCCCAAAACAAAGACTTCCTCGTTCCTACCCAGTCACAGAGACTATCCCATGTACGCCAAACTAAAGAGCGATGACGACGACGACGTGCCCTTAAGACACGGAGGTATTCATGCATTTTAGCTGACTTCTCCGGCGATAGCGGAGGTCCAGGTGGTTTGCATGCTGATGGCTCTGAAACTGCAAGAATGTTGTTGCGCATGGCTTCGAATAGTTTGCGTGTTTCTTCTGAAGTTCGAGGGTTGGACATGGTGTTGGTTATTCGGGTACGTGATTGTTACAGACCTTATCCTGCCAGCCTCACGTGACGATGCGGGGAGTTAAGGCAGAATCATTGGGTATGCTCAATGGGATGATCAGTGAGTTAAGCAGGG
>NW_019170466.1:297506-336072 GCF_001890805.1 Aspergillus glaucus CBS 516.65 | reverse complement strand
AGGGTCATTATCGATATAACGACGACGACGAAGGACACTCAGGTGAGTGCCCCAACTGAGACTTAACTAACTAGAACCTTAGGTTACGATACGAAGAGAAGCTAGGTTGTGACAGTGATATATTTTCGACAATGCTCGTTGAATGGATGTTGGGGAAGTTGATAGTATTGAGTATATCGATTATTATTGTGGTGGATATGTTTGAACGAAATCTCAATATGAATGAGAGATAGGTATCTAGCTGCCTTGTAGTTAACTAGTTAGAGCAGTCCTGCCTGATATATAAGGCCCCAAGGTACACACCAAAGGTTCAAGCAAAGAAATACCAAAGACAAGACAGGAAAAGAAGAAAACAAAATATTATAACCAAAAAAGAAGGCCTCCTCAGTAAAGAGAGATATAAATGACGACGATGACGTGTACTTTTGGCATCGAGGCGTTCATCCATTTCAGCCTCCTCCTCGGGCGACAATCGAAGAGATCCAGTGAAGACGCATGATAGTGGCTGTGAGGCGGCTTAAAGGACTTTATTAAGGGTTTCGACTAGTTCGCGCTCTTCCTCTGGGGTATGAAAGTTGGACATAGTGTTGATTTATTCGGGTATATGGTATATTTTTGGAGATGGTCATTGAATAGATGTTGGAGGCGTCGACATTGATTATATCAATTATGATTATGATAGGATATATTTGAGTGGAATTGTAATAGAAATGAGAATATAGGAATGTTACTGCCATAAAGATATTCTCAATTGTGGCAGGGTAAGGCTGTGACTCTATTATTAGATCAAGTAAGCATAGTTATTGTTTATGATATCATTCAGCCGTATAAATATAATCTGTTCAGCGAGTCTTTTATATAGATATATTCCAGCGCCCAATCCCATAGTTCCATAAATCGCAAAATCTGACAAGAAAAGAGAAACCAAAATCAACCACAACCCACTACGCCTTCTCCACGTGGTGTGACGGCTCAACGACCAGGCAAACAGTGCCAAAAGATGCCATACAAGCAATATGGACAAACAAGGGCTCAATCCGCATCGCACAAAGGTTTATAGAGACTGTACTCGCCAGATAGATTTCCTCTCCTTTTTTCCTCCCCAGATTCGATATTCTCGTCGATGGCTACACTAGTTTAGATAGGAATATCAATTCATTAATATCTACTGGTCCGAGCCCGTGACACGTGGTCAATACGTCCCTTCTCAGTACCATCCATCATATCCGCGTAGTTGGACGATGGCACAAAGCCCTTGGACTTCCAGGCCACAGGGACCTTGTGGTAAAGCTCGTCAACCTCCTCCAAACTGAGGCCCTTGGTTTCGTAGATGCAGGTGTAGACAAACACAGCAGCGATGAAGCAGAAACCACCCCAGATGAAGAAAACCTTGGACTGGAGAGACATTTGGCACGGGCTTTGAGAGAATAGAGCTCGCCAGTCACCACCCAGGCAACAGGCCCCCACGAGCTGGCGAAGAAGAAAATATAGATACATACGAAGGCGATGAGAACCTTGTTTGATACGTCCGAGGAGGTTGCGGTGCCGACGATAGCGACGATGAGTTGGCTGACGCACATGCTGACCGCTCCGAACATGAGAAGAGGCTGACGACCCCACTTCTCAACCATGTAGAGACCGGGGAAGGTCGATACTACGTTAACAATGTTTGTAATCAAGGTAATGATGAAACCATCCTTGATGCCCGAGTGTTCGAAGAAGGTGGTGCCATAGTAGACTGGGATTAGGTTAGCAACAGAAAGTATGTTTGAAAGTGAGATACAACGTACAGATAAAGTTGACACCAGCTAGTTGCTGAAGGGCCTGAACACCGCAACCGGTTGCCAGTCGACGTCCAATAGACCCGCGGAAGATCTCGAGGTAGGTTGCTTTGCCCACGCTCATTTCATAGTCATGGTTGGCCTGGATCTCTGCGAGCTCCTCGACAATGGCCTGATCACCGATGTCGATCCGACGGAGACGTGCGAGAGATTTAGCCGCGGCTTCATGCTTGTCTTGTTTGATCAAAAACCGCGGGGTTTCGGGAAGGACCAGCATGCCGGCGACAAGAATGATAGCCCATACGAACTGGACAGCAACAGGGATTCGGTAGGAACCAGTGTTATCGCGGTCCTTGGTTGCATTGTTGACGATGGCGGCCACCAACAAGCCAATAGTGATGGCCAGCTGATAGGCACCGACAATGGTACCACGAATCCACTTAGGAGAGGTTTCGGATTGATAAAGGGGGACTTGCTCGAGTTAGTATAAGATATATACCCCTTGAGATGACAGAAACATACCTGTTGCAGAGAGCAAACCAACACCGAATCCAGTAAAGAATCGGCCAGCTAGGATTGCTGCAGTGGGATTGGATGTTTATGAGAAAGAACCGGTGGTGAACGAGAAGTTGATTAAGAATAATCCCGCTTTAATGGTTCCTCATCTTGAGACTCATACGATGGAGACATTGGGGAAGATGGAAGAATGGGCGATGGAGAATGTGAGAAGGGCTGTTCTGGGGGAAGATTTACTATCGCCTGTTCCGGAGCAGTTGTAACAATAAATAAGGAAATATATTAAGTAACATCTATAGGAATTTATGTGTATGTACAATCAGGTTATGTGTATGTACTATCAGGCAATTTCATAGCGGCGCTGGTAGTCCTTGTCGATGCTGGTCAGATAGTATGTGCCCGGCAGGAGGTGGGAAATGTCGCCATACAGAGTGTAGTTGTTCTGCAGGTGGATCTTCTCTCGCAGCCACATTGCCTACATATATTAGTATCACCACATTTATAAGGTAAAGATAGACAACTCACCTTTTCATATTCAGTCGGCGATGCAACAATCCGATTCTCCAAGCGCTCGTTAAAGTTCAATGCAGACTGCATCTGGGTTGTATCGCCCACCACCTGCAGCGAGAACAGAGTACTGGCAAGACCCGATCCATAGCTGAACATGCCGACATTCTTGCTCATGAGATCCTTCGAGTTGACATTGCTGAGCAGACTGGCCAGACCAGAGTACAGACTGGCAGTGTACATATTGCCGCATTGAGTCGGGCCCATCATAGCAGGAGCCACACGCTGCTGGAAGGTCTTGGTCGTGTAGGACATGAAGGCCTTTTCGACGGTTCGATCGGTGAGAGAGGCATCGTAGGCCATGTCCTTCAGGGCGGGATCGATGTTGGCAAACTGCGGTGCGTCTGGCTGGGCCTTGAAGTCGTTGTATGCGAGTCTTGCGAATGATTTGGAGACCAGCTTGGCTGTGGGCGAGTGGAAGCACATAAAGTCGAATCTATCTTCGATGGTTTTCTCCTTTTCTTCTTCATCTTCCAGAGAGGTGGAGAATGCCTGTTCACGCTCCTTGTACGCCTTGTAGCAAGCATCGATAGCCCTGGTGTAGCACTCGAGCGAGTAATGACCCTGCACAATGGGATACTCGCTCTGCAGGTTCGGCTTGTAAAAGTCATACACATGCTTCATGAAACTACCCCGAACAGGCTGCAGAGAAAGAGGCGCATTAGGCCCAACCAGCATTGCAACAGCCCCAGCACCACCAGTTGGTCTCGCAGCTCCACGGCCGTAGATGGCAATGTCTCCTGCGATGACGATAGCGTCGCGACCGTCCCACGAAGACGACTCGACCCAGTTGGCAGCGTTGAAAAGAGCATTAGTACCTCCGTAGCAGGCGTTGATGGTGTCGATGCCTTCGATGTTGGTGTTGTGGTCGGAGAAGAGTTGCATAAGCACACTCTTGACGGACTTGGACTTGTCGATGAGGGTTTCTGTGCCGACTTCGAGGCGGCCGATGCTGTTGGGGTGGATGTTGTATTTTTTGAGAAGAGAGGATACGGCAGTCAGAGTGATGGAGTAGATGTCTGTGCTGTTAGTGTGGTGTATTCTGATGTAGATTGATTAATCTCACCCTCTCTGTCGTCGCAGAAACCCATGCGCTTCTGTCCCAGACCAACGACATATTTACCCTGTGCAACACCATCGTGGGCTTCCAAGTCGGATTGATCGACACACTAGACTGTTAGAATACTGTTAATAAAGGAAGAGAAGTGTAGAAACTCACTCTGTTGGGAACGTAAATCTCAATGGCTTTGATGCCGACGTTGGCGGGGGAGGCTCTGAGATAAGTGCCAGCAGAGGCAGCGCTCAGAGTCGGGCTGGCGGTGGCAATAGGCATCTTGATTAATTATTGAATAAATGATGGTAAATAAGTTATTTTTTCTTTTCTTTTCTTTTCTTTTTTTTTTTTTTCAATTGAATTGTTGATGTTTTGTTCTTTTGTTGCTTTGTTGCTTTATTGTTTTGTTGGTCTGTCTGAGTGTCTATTCTGCGTCTGTCCCTCTATTTATGTCTCGACGCTCCATACAACGGAAGTCAGAATTCCAACAGTCCGATATCAATCCATTGCTATCATGTAGAATACGATATCTCCTCATTCATGGAAGTGGATGAGGATGAAGAGTCCATCTGGTGTGGATCCGAACGTTGATCCTTCGCTCCCTCCGGCTTACGTTACGAACATTCTATACAACAACTACAACTACAACTACTACTACATCGGTATCTATATCTATATCTATATCTATATCTATATATATTGTTATCTTGAGTATCATCTTAATCGATAAGTTAATCACTAAATTGGCAGTATCACCATCTAAATATCTCTACACACTATCATCATGTCCGACACAACAACCCCCCTCAAACCCACCATGCAGTCCAACTTGATTGATTTCTACGACAACCTCATCTACTCGAATGGCCTCTACGAAAAGCCAGAGAGCCATTATATGCTTCAGGAATATCTCTCCCAAGCAAGCCACACCAGCCATGCATCGCACGACTCGCTGTCGAGCGCCCACAGCGCCGACCACTCTGTGACTTCAACATCCGATGCCCATCTGCCTGAGCTTCACGAGAATGTTGGATCGATTGATGAGAAGTTGTCGATGGAGTGGAAGGAGGAGAATGAAACTGTAAGTTCTACTCGAGTCTTGTTCTTTCATGCTGATTTGTGTAGGTTGTTCGAGAACCATATGACTATGTTGCTGGCATTCCTGGCAAGGAGATTCGACGACAGCTTCTGAATGCCTTTAATGTGTGGTATCAGGTTGATGAGCAGACCAGCAAGCTCATTGCTGATGCAGTGACCATGGCTCATAATGCATCTCTCTTGTATGTCCATCCTATCCTCTTCATACAGTTCATATTCTAATAATCCAGAATCGACGACATCCAAGACAGCTCCAAACTCCGCCGCGGCATGCCCTGCGCCCACGAAGTCTACGATACAGCCCAAACCATCAACTCGGCCAACTACGTCTACTTCCAAGCACAGGAATTGCTCTTTGGCCTGCGCAACTGGCCGCAGGCAGTCTCTGTATTCAACGACGAAATGATAAACCTCCACCGCGGCCAGGGCATGGAGCTGTTCTGGCGAGACAATCTCCTCCCTCCATCTGAAGAGGATTATCTACAGATGATTGCGAACAAGACAGGTGGTCTGTTCAGACTGATTAATCGTTTACTACAGGCTGCTAGTAAGCAGACGGTCGAGGTTGGACAGTTGGTTGATGTGTTGGGCTTGTATTTTCAGATCCTGGATGATTATAAGAATATTCGTGAGGAGAAGGTATTTCCCCTTCCCATTTACACCATCTCTGTATTCCATACTAACATGCCTAGATGGCCTCCCAAAAAGGCTTCTTCGAAGACCTAACCGAAGGCAAATTCTCCTTCCCCATCTGCCACGCCATCTGGGCCGAAAACCCGAACAAAGACGACCTGATCGACATGATGCGCATGAAGACGGAAGACATGGCCGTGAAGAAACAGGCCGTGCATATTCTGGAGAGATCGGGCAGTCTCGAATACACGAAGTATGTTCTGTACGGGCTGGATCGAAAGGCGCGGGAGTTGCTTGCGGAGAGTAAGCGGCCGAATGCGCATTTGGAGGGGTTGTTGGATCTTATGCTTAACAGTTTGGAGAGGTGTGGATAGATGGATATATGAGGATGTAGTGTTTTTTGGTTATACAGATTGTTATATGGAGTTTTCTGGTTATGTCATAGAATATATTGAATATACTGTTTTTTAATGCAATTATCTTGAGAATAATCTACGGTCAATCAGTAGTACAGTTGCATTTCTGTGTAATACTATATTCCAGTTTATAGAATTTTAAATGGAGACTACTATTTCAATGAATATTTTCTTTTATTTTATTATTAAAAACCAGATTCAAACTTGGTGGATGATACAAAAACGCTGTCAATCCAACCGATACAGATAAGCATCCCCAGTATAATCAATTTATTCTGCAGGATAATATTCTTGCTTAGAGAACACAATAGATTGCATACAGATAAGCCTCATCGGGCACACACCAATAAACCCCCCACCAAGACACTGCGGATAAGAATTCCTCACAAATAAACTCTTTTTACAGCCTCAGTTAATCCAGAAGCATTCTAGACTCCTCCATTTCTAATCCAGCATGCAGAGTCCCTGTGGATGCAGATGGGGGCGATTTCGGATCCCAGCGATCCTTCAATCCTTCTTAGGAGAAGGACGTGGATGACCCCGGCTTATGCATTTTTTGTATAGATATTGTTATAAGTATATTGCTTCATGCTTTAGTATTCAATTAATTAAATCAATTATTATATTTCTTCATGTTTTGTTTATTTTCTTCAATGACTGCTCTCTACTCTTTGCTCTCTACTCTTTGCTCTCGTTGCGTGTTTAGACTTGCTTTTTATAGATAAAAAATGGACGTTTCCAGTCCGTCTATCTTGCCTTTGCCTTTTGGATTCGCTACTTCGAAAAAGGTATTCATCGACTCTCTCAAACGGCACAAGAAGACTGTTCGCGCAGTCGCCAGTGCTGCTGTTATCTACGCCTGTCTCTCGTGGACGGTATCCAGACCAGCTCGCGATTTCAACTCGCTGTCGTTAAAACCGGATCTCCACCAATATGAGGCTTGGGGATTGTACTCTCACCCTCATGGTGATTCGCATGTTGCTGCTGTAAGTTCTACTACACTCAAGTGAAGGGATTTTGCTAATGTGTATAGACGTGGAATGCAGGCAACACTCATAGAACCCCTCCCCACCATCACGGAAGCCATGGATGGCTCAATGCCCTTCGTCATGCATGCAGCAACACCGACATGGCACACAATCAAGTCCTCATCATGAAACGAGACCCCCAAGTCTCCACTCCTACCAGAGTTGCATCTCCAAGAGCCACAGACGATGCTGTCCAGCAAGGATACCTCTTCCAATGCGGGCATATCAATGATGTGATGAACCGGTCTGGGATCTGGCTGAATGATGCCATCGAAAAGAACATCATACTCGGTGCACCCGTGAAGAGTCCGTCTTCCTTGACTGTATCTAGCACGACTATCGTGAAGCTGCTGGTGCAACTCGCTGCTGCGACTGTTTTGGCACTGGGGATGGTTTATGGACAGTGGATTCCTGGTAGCAGCTCATCGCAGCAGGACAATCTGTCTCTTACCAGGCCAGCGAAGAGAGCTGTACAACCACTTCGACATCCCATCACTGCATCGTCCAAGCAGACTCCCAGTCCAGCTAAACCAGAAACCCAACAAAAGAGCTCCAGCACACGCCCCAGCGACGCCGAAATCCGCGAAATGCCCGAGAATCAAATCATCCAGCTCGGTGCTCAAGGCACCATCCCCCTCTACTTCCTCGAAAAAGCCCTCCAAGACCCCGAACGCGCCGTCAAACTCCGTCGCTCAATCGTCGCCAACCATGAAGCCACCAAGCAAATCGACTTTCCCCTCGAGAGCTGCGCCCTCCCATACCAGCACTACGACTACCAAGCCGTGCTAGGCGCCTGCTGCGAGAACGTCATCGGCTACATGCCCCTCCCCCTCGGCGTCGCAGGCCCCATCAACGTCGACGGCAGAAACGTCTTCCTCCCCATGGCTACCACAGAAGGCGCTCTCGTCGCCAGCACAAACCGCGGCTGCATGGCCATCAACGCCGGAGGGGGCGTCTCCACCGTCCTCATGGACGACGGCATGACACGAGCCCCTCTCGTCCGATTCCGCTCTCTCGCACAAGCAGGCGCAGCAAAGGCATGGCTGGACTCTGAAGCTGGCTTTGCTCTCGTCGAGTCCTCGTTTAACTCCACAAGTCGCTTTGCCCGTCTCCAGAGTCTGAAGACAACCGTCGTCGGGTCTGACCTGTACATCCGCTTCAAGTCGCGCACCGGTGACGCAATGGGCATGAATATGATCTCCAAGGGCGTTGAACGCGTTCTCGAGGTGATGGTGGAGAGCGGGTTCGACGATATGCAGATTGTCTCATTGTCAGGAAACTACTGCTCTGACAAAAAGGCAGCAGCAATCAACTGGATTGAAGGACGTGGGAAAACTGTCAGCGCGCAAGCAACGATCCCCGCTGATGTCGTCCGGAAGATCCTCAAGACAGACGTCGAGAGCCTGGTCGAACTCAACACGTCCAAGAATCTGATCGGCAGTGCCGTTGCGGGTGCTTTGGGTGGATTCAACGCCCACGCTGCTAATGTCGTCACGGCGATTTTCCTCGCCACTGGTCAAGACCCGGCGCAGAATGTGCAAAGCAGTAATACTCTAACTGTTATGAAGAAGTAAGTCTTCCATCCTCCCTCACCGAACCTTGCCTAGGTTACTAACGCGAAACAGCGTCGACGGCAACCTCCAAATCTCCGTGTACATGCCCTCCATCGAAGTCGGCACCGTCGGCGGCGGAACCGTCCTCGGTCCCCAAAAGGCAATGCTAGGAATGTTGGGCATCCAAGGTGCCGATTATGAAAACCCGGGCGGAAACGCACAGAAGCTTGCGCTCATAATTGCGTCTGGTGTGTTGGCGGGCGAGTTGAGTTTGTGTTCTGCTTTGGCGGCTGGGTCGTTGGTGAAGAGCCATTTGGCGCATAACCGGAAGAAGAATTAGTTTTTATGGTTTGTTTATTGCGAGTGATAGATTTAATAGATTGAATGAGAGTTTTGTCATGATTTTACTTCTGGTATTTGACAGTGGCTGTTTAATGGTAGATATGCTCTCTATACTTCTGATGCATATTGTAAGACTTCATGTTGGAGGAATTGTCAAGCCCACCGTTACAATTGAAATTTATGAAGTATTATATATGTTCCTATACGAACTTGATTTTCTAGGACCACTGGGACCTTCCCGTTCTGGATGCCGCCGCTATTATGAGGGTGCTCAGAGGCTTGCTCAGTGAGCACTCAGGGCCTGCTCATGGCCCACTCAGTGCTCAGTTACTCACCCCTCTCTATTTTGCGCGGATAGTTTGACCGTAGCGCCATATTCACCATCCCAAATACCCACACCATTCCTGGTGTCCATATCAAATGACGCAAGCCAAAAACTGATGGGTTTGAACCTCACTTGATCTGGGAATATCCATGCCCTCCCTCCTACTCGAGCAGTGATGCACAGGGCAGCTCGGCCAGTAAGTCTAGCACAGCTGACATTTCAGCCGCCAATTCTCTTTTGAGTTCTCTCCGTACGACCCCTGATCTTATTGATCCCAGAATCCTTGATCCTCCCTGGCCTGGAACGGTGGCCCACCTTCCATCAACGGGACATGTGATGCATCCGACCCAGCTGCTTGTGTTGACAAATCTTGACAAGACAATTGTATATGAAGAAGGAACTGATGATCCGACCATCAGCCACCTTGATGCTCTCCATTTGGACGACCATTGAACCAAGCAAGAAGGACCCAGGGTCACTGCAGATACAACATTGATGAACACCTCTGTGGCTCTTGACAATGTCCATTTGAGCAGTCCCAACATTGGTCCAAGGGATAGACTATCCAATTGTCCCCTCACAGGCCATGGGCAGAAATTCCTTATTCACCAACAGTCTCTGTGAAACCCCAACCACCTCTGAGGGGCCTCTGACTAGAAGCTCA
Organism: Aspergillus glaucus CBS 516.65; assembly: GCF_001890805.1. Classification (NCBI taxonomy): domain Eukaryota; kingdom Fungi; phylum Ascomycota; class Eurotiomycetes; order Eurotiales; family Aspergillaceae; genus Aspergillus; species Aspergillus glaucus. Next base: position 326,095 of record NW_019170466.1, on the reverse strand, counting down.
AGCCATTACCCCCATGTAGGATAGACAAATATCCTTCTTGACTCTCTTCTGTCTACTTATATCTATCCTATATTCTACCGTGTCTTTCCAATTGCCCTTGACATAGCATTGCTCATTCAGAAAAAGAAATAAAAGGCAGAACATACACCACACTTGTCTGCTCTGCTGGGTATCAATACATGTAGTCTGATAAATAAATCCTTAAACCATATCTTCTAACCAGTGTGTCATCATGAAGGCACCGCGCTCGGCGCTCCCAAGCCAGTGATATTTCTCCAAACATAGATGTTGCATCTCAGCTCCAGAAGTCAATGAATAGATCATCTGTTTACTAGCCCAAATTCCGCTAAGTGTTGGTTCTTGCAATCCAGGACCAGAATGCATGAATACTCCTCCAGGAAAACAACCCTCCACAAGTTGGGCTGGTTTGGGTCTGAAGATGATCATTAGCTTAGTGGTTGATAACTGACTGAGCAACGGGGCCGGGTTCCTTACATGTTGTTATGGGTTTGGAATGATGACAATCAAGCATTATCCACTCATGCAGACTATGTGCTTGGATCCAGGGGTGATATATTCCATGCTTTTGAAACCTGGCGCAGTGATCTTCTATTCGGTCCCTGTCTTGCAGAAGCTCAAAGCCCCAGCCTGGGCTGACTACATAGAAATTGATGCGTCTGCTACCTTTTTCTGTCCACTCACTGGATATAGCAATACGCGACTGGGTCGCCTGCCAGAATGCCTGGTAAAAGACATCCTGGAAAACGGCCTCGGGTGGGCGAATTTGCCCTGAGGGCCCAAATCGCTGGATTTTGGCGGCGTCATAAAGAGATTGCTTGCAAAAGTGTTGAAGAATGGCAAGGCAAAGCTCAATGATGGTTGGTGTCACGGGCTCGGAATAGAAGATAATAACGAACTGAATTCCTATCTTGACTATTGTAGCCATCAACGAGAATATCGAATCTGGGAAGGAAAAAGGAGAGGAAATCTATCTGGCGAGTACAGTCTCTATAAACCTTTGTGCGATGCGAATTGAGCCCTTGTTTGTCCATATTGCTTGTATGGCATCTTTTGGCATGTTGGCACTGTTTGTCTGGTCGTTGAGCCGTCACAACAGTCTTTATTAGATAACTGAAAAACTCATCATTGTCATCAAAGTGTGTCCACACATCATCTAGGCCAAGTGTCACGGGCTCGGAGTAGTAGATAATATTGAATCAAGGTTCCTATCTATGCTACTGTAGCCATCGACGAGAATCTCGAATCTGGAGAACGGAATCTATCTAGAGGAAGGAGAGGGTATTTATCTGGACACGGAGTTGATCTATCACATATGATGTGTCTCATATGATACATCAACTGTGATGCTTCTGAGAAAGTCTCTCCTGGTCCTATAGCGTACGATCGTCACAGAGGTGTTGGGCCGTCACACCAAGTGACTGAGCATTTGCATGCTTAAAACAATTTCAATAGACCTATGAAAGTAAGAAGCTATCAGGGTGAAGTAGATAATGGCACATACAGTCTCAAGAAATTCTAGCACAGACCGGACCATTCCAGGATGGCCATTGGTCATGCTATAGATATGATTCTTTAAATTGTCCTCAATTTTAAACTTGAGATTTCAATTCTTTGAGAACCTGAAAATGACATCATGAAATTCAGCAAAGTTGTAAAAAGGGGAAATCTGTGGTGCTCCCAGGCACATGGACAGCACTAGAGAAACTCAGAGCTCTGCTCATAAGATAGGGGATCATGGGATGTATTGCCAGAAGTTTGATAATCTGGTGAACATGTGGATGGGCTGCTGTAGGAAGAGAATAGACAAATTGATGGGCTGTGAGAAAGACCCATCCAGTCTTTTATGACAGAAAACCAAAGATGGGATTCCCCATAGGTGGTTTGCGCTTCATCAATAATAAAGACAAGGTCGTTGTTTTTCTTGGTCAACAGATCCCTTGCTCCCACATTTGTAAACCCTGTTCTGTGGCTTTCGTCAGCAAGGATTTCAGTTGGATGACGGCGGCCAGTAGCCGGCGGCCAGCCTAGGCCCATGAACACTACTCAGCGATTTGTCTCCAATTGATCTTGTAGCAATTGAGCCAGTCATGTCTTCCTGGTGGCGGGAGTGCCCTGGATGTGGACTATTGCCTAATGTTCTAGCATCTGTGCCAACATATCAACAGTGTCCAGTTGTGGGGATATCTCAGCAGGTATGGACTCAGCAGGCAGGGAATCATTCCCTGTCAGTTCATTCAGATTAGGATATTATATGAACAGTAGAGGAAGAATAATAGAATACCTTGATGGTGGATTTGCTCTTTTTTATAGCTTGAGTGATATGACAGCAGATGGTAACACTCACAACAAGATATTTGCCAATCTATCACAGACATTAATATAACACAAGATCCCTCTGTGCAGGAGCATTTTTGAAGCGTTCCTGAAAGGCCTCAAAATCCACAAGGGCCAACTGTTAGTTTGGTCATTTTGTCTTCGTTTAAGCATGGGGGTGATCTTGGTGACGTCGTGAACAGGTTGTTCAAACCTCCCAGCCACGAGGCCATGGTGGACGATATGGATGAGCAGGGCAAAGAACCGGAAGGAGCATAGAAAAGCAAAGAGAAAGTGGAAGGAGCAGACACCTCCAACTACAGAGCACATAATTGTTGATTACGTCAGTTCATGGCTCGACTAACTATCGTTAGTTACCCTCAATTTTATCCCTGCCCTAGTGGTATGGAATGATAGTGTAATGTTACAATTCAAAAGTGTGCTTCATTGTAAATGTCTTTCTCCAACGCTGTTCAAAATCAAATAATTACGGGAGGATTGAGCAAGTTGTGTGTTGAATTCATGCTATTCATCGATTCTGAAATAGATAGTCAAGATTCTACTCCTGTGGATAAATCCGATTCACTGAGTCTCAGCCTGAGCCTGTCCCTGCCTAGACATCCTCGCAACAACCGCCACGACTACCGCAACAACCACAGAAAGTACCAGAGCAAAAAGAGGGTACAGTCCCGTCATCGCCATACTCGTCAAGCCAGCGAAAATTCCACCGGCTGGAGTAAACGCACCGTAAGCAAAGGCTTGATACGCAGCTGCGGCCGAACCTGTAGAGAGGAACTTATAGTCAGCCACTTGCACTGAAGACTGAGGGGCTAGGAACGAGTAACAAACCTGCAGCAATTCCACCAGCTGTAAATCCAAGACCCAACAAGATTCCCAGAGCAATAGCAAAGACAATAACTCCAATAACTTCTGATTGCTATTAATATCACATATGCCATTTGACAAAGGAGCGGGTGCTTGAATGCTTACCAGGACGCGAGAGGAATTTCAAAGCCTTCTTCAGCAGATCCCAGAAATTGTCTTTGAGCCACTCAAAGCCGGAGACCACATGATGATAAAGTGAGGAGGCTCTGCGCCAGAATCCTCTAATGAGGTTTCTGCCCACGGGAAAGAGGGTAGAGAAGACCATGTTGGGTTGTTATGGCTGTGACAGAGGAGGCTGGGAGAGAGGAAGTTGACAGAAGAAGGATGGACAACATGTGGGAAAGACTTTTTTTTGTATGTTTACAGGATCAAAGGGCGTGAGGGCTCAACCCTTGACAAAAGGAAACAAAAAGTGGATGCATACAATGCATACGATGCAAAGGCGGACAACGGCTTATGAGACAGTGTCAGAAGCCGTGGAGAGAGATGGAGAGGTATTGTGAAAAAAATTATCATTCAAAGCGTGCATCACTATATGTGTCTGTCCGAAAATTCATGCCCTTTTTCATAGCTGTAATGCCATTGAAAAATCAAGCCTTTCGTCAACTCTCGAACATCCTTGTTTATCTGAGCCCTAAGTTCTTTCGCAATAATCTTGACCAGACGGGAAACAGCAATGTAGTCCTGAGGCATTTGCTTCGATTCATATATCAAGATAATTAATTGAGAAGGAAATTGAAAGAGATGAAACGTTTCTAAACCAGTTCATGAATGGACATTGCGTTTTTTAATCTTCTTGGCCCACTTCATAATATCACTCACGAAACACAGCTTTCTTGATAAAGAACCAGGGACCAAGTTTCCATTGAGATGAAATTAGATTAGAATTATAATTGAGAATACTATGGTTAAGGAAAGAGCTGCAACAAAAGTTCAAGACAGTTTCTGTTTAACACACCACTCTAAAGAAGAATCTTCTTTCCGGCCTCTAGATCCTTAATCTCTTTGGTAAACTGCGCCCGCAAATGTTGAATGTGACTTTCTTCACCTGCGATATCTTCTAAGTCCGCGTCAGATAAGTTATTGACGAAAAGAGAACTGAGAAGTTTTGTTGGCGTCTCTGATCCATTGATGAGATGATAGTCAGTGGCTTGCATGCAGACATTGTCCACAAAGCGCTTGAGGGCTGCTTTGTAGTATGATTGCAATATATCATGGATATCCTCTACAGTATGTCCGGTGTTGCTCTTGTCATGAACTGCAGATACATCGCGGAGGCGAACTACCTGTCCACAATGGGCGTGGTTGAGAACTTTAGGCGCGAGGTGAGCTTGGATTCGAGTGACTCGGCTGAATAGCGTTAGTCTTGCTAAGACAAAAGTAGAAAGTGAAAATTTTCTCAATTACCATTGCTGTAAGGAATCATTGAAGTAATGGTTCAATGTCAAGGGCGTGCCATTCCGCTCAATGTTGAGGATGAAACATACTTGCTTTATAGCATCCTGATATTTGGAAAGCAAGTTATCCATCAATCGTGCCTTTAATCTGCGACAGACGCGCCGATCAACGCATGCAACCTCAAGAGCCGTAAGGATAAACTGATGGACAATGGTAATTATGTCACTAATATATCCCAGCGTGAAATTGGGCCATTTCGCAGATTGCTTTCTCATTGTTGTGGCAAGAAGTGAAGGGTTGAAAGTTCCCATCTCAAATCCACGAGACGAATGAAACACCTTGGCCAACCACTTGTAAATTTTCCCATCCTTGGGAGATACTTCTTTGGTACACTCGTGAAGAACCTCAGCCAAATCTTCCATGTTCGCAGTTGTGCGGGTCTTGATAAATTTGGTTGGCTCGTTTGAGCCACTCAAATTTTCATCTTCTGAAGTTGGGGAATCCTCCTCAGAATTATCTACCTGGTCACCATTCAAGTTGTTCATGTCCGATTTTGTCTTGAACGTATACTCATGTGCCCAGACGGAGAGGTTATCTGCGAACAGGATATGGCGATTCATGACCAGAGTTGCTAGGCGAAGATCCGGATGGCTGTCAAAAATATCGTCCATTCCATAGTTAGAGCTCAGGCCATGTGAGGTTAATTCTTGAAAGCGAGCTACAACACTGAGGAGATAACTGCGTTGCTGCTCAGGCATCACGCGCTCATTGCCCAGGTCTTTGAGTGCTTGCTTGCGCGACTTGAGCCTCTTCATGATCTCCAAATGAACTTGAGAAAATGACTTCCGAGCGTTGTCAATAACTGCCTCCTGAAGGCGCAACCTGAGCGAGTTGATCCCATAACGATCTGGAGAAATAGAGTTCCACGGCTCTTTTCTACCGAATGCATCCTCAGCAGCGTTGCGATCAATGCCTCCTTCTTGAAGTTCATGCTGTCCTAAGTTGCGCACAAGGAACCAACCATGTTTGAGGATTAAGTCTTCGCCATGAAGGAGATCCAACACCTTCTGCTCAGCACCTTTGTCCACAAGATCAGGCTTGGTGAGAACGCCAAGCGTCCGTTGTCCATCGTGATCGAGTTCGCGCGCCAACTCAATAATCTCCTGTGTCGCGATATCCACATTGGCTGGAACGACTGTGAGCATGATGGATCGAGGGTTTTTCATGTATCCAAGTACCATGTCGCGGACCAACTGGATATCTGTCTTTGAGGTCAAGCCTGGCGTGGTGTTCTTGAATATTCCGGGGACATCGATGACGCTAAGATGGTCCTCATTGGGACCACAAATTTCGAGACGGAAGACATCATTCGAAAATGTCGGTTTTAAGATGTCTGGTGAGCCCGACAAACCCATCAACGAATGAACCTAATCCAGTAATTAGTCTTATGTCCTTCCTACACTGCGGAAAGGGTTACATACCTCAACCATCACATGCGAGAACTCGGAAGGATCAAACGGGCCATCTTTACCCCATGTCCATTTTTCCAATGCGGCCTTTTTCTCCGGGCTTGCGTCCGAGCCAGGTAATACAGACGCAGTAATCTTACGAGCAGAATACTCCTTTGCTCTGCGGAAGATAATCTGCGTAGCAAATCGCGTGCAGAGGCCGCTATCACAGGGAAAGGGGAGCTGAGTTAGTCCTTCTAGGACAGAGCTTTTGCCACTAGACTGGTCGCCAACAACCACTAATTGGGGGAGTGAAATATACTCGCCCACGTTGCAAGCGAAAAGCTTGTCAATCTTGTCCAGCAAAGCGGGATCAGTCAGCGTAGACTGATCAGGGTTCTGAGGATTCCTCATTTTTGTGATTGTTCCTTATGAGAAGTCAAGATAGCAAGGCATAATTCAAATGAAAATAGTCAGAGACGCTTCAAGCTTTCCCTTATATCTGAGAGAAAAAAAGTTATGGCGATGGAATGGAGGTAGAAGATGATCGACGAGAACATTGAATCTGGAGAAGAAATCATCCAGTTGACAGAGAGAGCTATATACAGTGTATGTTGCTTGGAAAAGGGGCTAAGCCTGCATCTATCACAGCTGACTATCTGGGAGCGTTTGCACACCTTGGCTGCAAGGCTAGGGCTTTCTTTGTCTGCTTGCATGGGTGGCGTCGTTAGCTTTATTGATGCCATTTGTTGATCTTGGCGTTGATACAGCGTTACAACGTCACAATTTCCCCCATAGGATTTTTGTCAATATTTATTTTCCGTGTCTTACTCCTACACAGGATGTATCACTTGATATGCGCGTCAATATTTCCTACTTGCAGAAAGATAACTTTGAACGCAAGTGACATCAGGAAGTTTTAACGGCAACTTTTCCATCACATTTTCCCTCATGGCTACACTAGTTTAGATAGGAATATCATTTCGTCAGTTTCTGCTAATCCGAGCCCGTGACAGAAAGTAAGCCTATCAATCCCAGGAATAAGCCAAGCCGCTCTCTGTTTGTGTTATTATATGACGCTTTCTATAGTCAAACACGTCCACAGGAATCCTGTAGCAATTAAACAACTTGAAGAAAGAGCCCTTGTCTTCCATTTATCTTTGTTTGTCCCGTAAAGCGCTTTTTTTTCCGGATGTCTTGGTCTCCACGAACGTCATGTGCCTTGGCAACCTGGTCCAAATATCAACCAATAGATAGTTAGGTACTTGACTTGAATCTAGGCCTAAATGGCTGGATACAGCAATATTCAAAAACAGATTTTCCTTTGTACACTCACGAGTTGTTTCCCAAGCGATAACTGTTCGCCTACGAGATGGATGCGGTGACAAATTCAAATAATAATAGTTTCTAGGTATGTATAACTAACTATTGTATATTGTATATTGTATGAATAATATGTACATTTTCATGCGACTCCCTTTTTAAAACTCCATTACTCCATTGTATTATTTATATTACGTCGGGTCGTTCGTGGTGTCGCTACTCATCAACGGTGGTAAATCTTTCAAAGAGAGGGGATAGTTGAACAGGTCGCTGTTACTCGTCGGAGTGAGGCCAGTGGGGAAGTCAATGTCCAGCGGCGACCCAAACGAAAAGGGGATACTCTCCATGTGCTCCGACGCCCGAGAGCCATTCCAAGAGGTCGGGATGTGAGAGCTGGAGAAGAACCCGGATCCATCATCTGAGGAAACAGGTTGGAAGGAAGAATCGGAGTAGTCCAGTTCGAGGACGGGTAAGGGGTTGACTCGCCATTGACTAAACACCGGTCCATCATGCTGCGTTGTTATCTGGCCATCTTCGCATTTCTCGAACCATGTCCGGATTTTGAAAAAGGCCGTTGTCAACTTGGTCGCCGGCCACAGTGTGCCCCATCCGGCGAACATCTGGATAATGCAGTCTAAGCGCCTCGCGACGCTGGCTCGGTCGAGCTGTCGCTGGGCCTCTTCGCTGCCCATTTTCACCGCGGCAAAATGGAGCTTGACCAAGATAATGACGGTGTATATCATGCGAAGCAAATGCATCGCGGGGAATGCTCGGATCGCAGACATGTCCAGCGACGTGAATACGCGGAAGATATTGTCTACGGTTTCCGAGAATTCACTGAACACCGGGCTATGGTTTCTGACACCGTGTAAGGCCTGTTCCTCAGAAACCGGATCTATATCCGGACTTATGTTGGAATACGGCGTACACATGGCGACTTCGCTTATATACAGCCATGAGAAATAATACGAGAATTCAAGTACACCTAAACATTTCCATCTGACGTTAGCATAAGCATTTACATGAAACTGGACAGATGCTTCATTACCGTTCCAAACACCGTCTTGGATGTTGGTTCGCCAGTCAGCCAGCTGACGTTTGAAGGCGCGGTGGGTGACCTGTGTTTGAATGGCACGGGTTGGTATGGGAGCAGAGGAGTCTTCGAGGGAGAGTTGCAAAGCAAACTCTTCCGTGATGTGTTGTAGTCGAATATGTTGACACAGAACCTTGTCGGATGGATATGCCGCTGTAGATGTTTCGAGTGCTTCCAGGCATTCATCCATGGTGCGGGTCCATCGCATGACATTGGGAGCGTGTAGGGACATGGAGGTACTGTGAACGTCAATTCCTGCCGATGAAAACGTAGCGGGGAGAAAGAAAGTGGATGCCTACTTTGAGCAGAGGTAATAGCATCCCAACCACACTCTCCGTGCATCGAAAGATTCGACCTGGTGGGGACTCTGAGGTCCGTTGCCCTTCTGCGTACGCGGAAACATGGGGCCTCCCCATGATTTTGCGTTCAGACTTTCTCCCAGCCCCATAATTAACGCCATGTTGGCTGCTGTGTGACTGAGCTGGTAAATGTCCATCTGCTCGCCAGGCTGCAACGGCTCGATTGAGCGATACCACGTTGCGGAGACAATCAGTGCTTGCAGCAGTCCGAGATTGTAGAGGTCTGTTCGGAGCATGTAGTGGACATATGTTTGTACGATCAATTTTCGTAAACGGCGTTGAACTTCTAACTCGCAAAATCCAGACGAAGCGACATCAAGAATAGCGTAGAAGAGCACCGGGTTGGCGTTGCGTGCTTCCGAAACAGTCGTTCCAGGGGGGTAAATAACGACGGGAAATGTCGGGGCCATATTGGTGAGATATCTGTTGAAGATGGTTTCCATTGTGAAGTGGTCGATATACAGTGCGAGGGTATCTTCCAACCCCAGGGGAATGCCGTTCGGGTTCCAGTCGCTATCTTCGGAACTCGATGCTACTATTGCAGAGACCAATGTTAGCGTGAGCAGAAGCAGGGGAGTATGCATTCAACCCTCACCAGACGGCAAGGCAGGCTTAATCGTGGGATTCATTATCGGGTCCTGCGCGAAATCCATCGATCGACTCCTCTCGCCTTTATTCTCGGGCCCTGGACCCTGCGTTGCAGCGGCAGATATCATTTTATCAATCTTAGACTCCATCTCGACGATGCGACTGTTCATATGGCGCTGCGTCTTCCACGATTGGCCGGCGGGGATACACGGTTTGGCGGACTTCTGACATCTCAAACATGGCATGCCTGGGTTTGGTTGATCGCATCGGACTTTCGAGGCACGGCATGATTGACACGCTCGAGTGTTTCCATCTATCGATCTAATACGCTCCCAATCAATAAGTTTTCAAGCCTTTCTCGGGGGTTCTGCCTACATGTTCTGCATAGGTTGTTGTCGTTGTTGGAGCTGTTGGAGCTGTAGTTGCTGCTCCCCCATATCCATAGCCTCGTAGTCGGCAGTTTCATCATCGCTGGTCATCACCATGGTCTGTCCATCGTAGTTCATATTCGCATCGCTTGGTGGTGGTTCAGGAGGGGCAAATTGGAAAACGCGCCGGGCGAGTCAAGGAAATCGAAGAGGTGGGGAGGCTACACAAAGAAGTCGGGGATGCGAGGAAAAACTACAGATTTAAACAACAAAAGCCGGCCGAGCAGCGATCCATCAACGTAATAACAGCCCATGCAGAACAAAGGATTCCCACGATGTTGCCAAATACGCCAGCGGCAAATCCCGTATTACTGAGGGAACTCACTCCTATCGGGTGTCTCGCTACGGACGAGTTCCGGTAATCTTCTCATGACCGTTGGACTTTTGCAATCGAGATGACTCGAATGAGGCTCATGGAGGCGATATCCGTAGGCCATCACGCGCCTTCAGGCAAGCCACGGAGGACAGTTGCTCCTCTTCTCCGCAGCATAAGTGACTCGTAAACAGTCACGAGTGCAGGCCAATCAGGATGTTCGATCCAGCTCCACTCATCTCGATGCTGAGTCAGATGCAGTGGGGCCGCCAAGACCCCCTGGCGCCACGGATTGGGGCCTTTTTTAAATTCCAAATAGTTAAAGAGAAAGCCTCAGGCCAAAAGCCTCTCATGCCGCGACGATTACTGGACAATCCCAGTTCTTAATATATGAATACGAGTTTTGGCACGGATAAAAGAATATTCTATGCTGCATATCGTATCTTTGCGGCTGTCTTGGGGGGTTTTCATGTCCAAACCGGGCAGTTACTGGATGAAGTGATAGCCAGGAGGCACTATTCACTAATGATCTTCGCTTCTCCATTTTGTCAGACTACATGCGATGGATCGATTGGATCGCTTGCTTCTTCCGAGGAGATGGCTAATGGATTGGCTTATGGATTGGTTGGTTATTTTTTTTTCAAGAAAAAACATGATTCATGAAACACTAAACGATAAACTAAACGACAAACGATTTCTAAACAATTATTCTAATTGCGCACGATTCTGATCCTCCTCCAAAACCAATATCTTTTATCAGTTTCTCCGATCCCCCTGATCCTATTTCATCCATCAATCCTTTTTTGTCGATCAGCCTTTATGCCGAGACGGCAGCTGGAGTGGTTGCAGCAGCGGTCTCCAAATCCACCGCATGCGTGTTCGGCTCCGCCACTCTTCTCCGCATGAGCAGACGTGCAGATGGATCCGGGTAGAGGTTCTCGTCCGCCGTCAGATTTCTGGGTCGGGCCGCGCCCTCTGGGTACTGAAACTCGTACTCCATCAGCAGGTGGGCCATGATGATCTTGATCTCGTTGGAGGCGAAGAATCGGCCGGGGCAGGAGTATTTTCCGTGGCCAAAGTGGAGACTGTTGTTGTCGGTCATGGCGAACTGGTGCTTGTTGGCCTCCGCTGGGTTCATACGCTTCTTGTAGTAGCGGAATCCATCGAATTGGTCGGCGTTGGGCTCGTTCTCGGTGTCTTGGAGGATCGCGGCGGCGGGCATGCCAAAGTGGGTTCCCTTGGGAAGAACTGTGCCATCGGAGAGGGTCAGATCCTTCGAAACAATGCGGTTAAAAGCCACTGCTCATTGCGTTAGTCTACTGGTTATGACGTTCTAGAGTGGAGTGGAGAGGGGCAAACTTACACAGACTGGGGGGGTTAACTCGCTGGCTCTCCTTCAGGAAGCTGTCCAATTTGCGCATCTTGTTCAGGGTAGTCTTCTTCCAGCCACCATCTTCGCGGAGGACCTCGAGGGCTTCCTGGTGCAGGGGCTCAAAGTATTCCGGGTGGACACAGAGATCGTACATGGTGTGGGCAGCGGACATGGTGGTGGTGTGAATGGAAGCCAAACTGAGGAGCAGCTGGCGGTGGGACAGCTTGTCGGGCTGGCCATCATTCTCGTTGGCGGCGTCCATCATCCACTGCAGCATATCATTGGGCTTCTCGTAGCTGGGGTCGTTCTTTGCCTGATCAGCGCGGCGCTGGTTGACCATGGGGCTGATGATCCGCTTGGCGGTGCGCAGGTTGGAGTGGAGACGCCAGTAGCTGGGGAGGCAATGAGCGACGATAGGGTGCACGAACTTGGGTAGGCGACGGAGGAGCATGACAGTGCCAAAGACGTTCTCGGTGTATTGGATCGAGGTGTCGAGCCATTCCTCGTTGCGGCAGGCAGGGTTACCCAAGAAGACACGGGCGGAGATGCGGGAGACGATGCGCAGCACGATGTGGTAGAGAGAGACGTTCTTCCAGACATCCAGATCCTTGGGGATCTCCTTGTCCATGGCAAAGGCGAGTTCAGACTCGATGACACCGACGAAAGAGCCCAAGTTGGGGGTAAGCTTTGTCTGCAGCATGCGAGTGTGCAAGTCACTCTCCAGCAGAATCAGCGTGGTAGAGTATTTTCCAAGAAGGTTCTGCAGGAATTAGCATTATACAGCGAATCAGAAGAAGTAGACATACCTTGATGTGAGCCTGGATGGCACTGATCTGTGCATCGGGCATAGAGCGCAGTTCCTCGACATATTTGTTGGGGATGACGAGAATATCCGAGTCGTTGCGAGCAATCTTGAACATGCCAGTTTTGAACTATCCAGATCAGCCATGATCAGGAGATGAGGTGAAAGTAGAACAAACCTTTTGGTAACCCTCATTGACCTGGGCAAAAGCACCCTGAGAGAAGCGAAGGCCGACGAGCCATTTGGGCTCCCATTTAGAGCGGAAACCCACAAAGGGCGCCTTGAAGACCTTGGAAGAGGCAATCCAGTTCTGGATGAGGTAGACAGCAGCCAGAACACCCAGCAGAACCAGATAGATCTGAGAGAGATCCTGAGATGCTGGATCGAGTTTGATGTGATTCAAACTCTGCCAGGGAGAGAAAGTGGAAGTATTGGCGTCCATGGCGTTATGGATCTGCAGTTTTCGAGATTGATACTGTTGTTTTCGCTGTTGCTTTTGCTTTTGCTGTTGTTGTTCTTTGTCTTGTTGTGCTGCCTGGATAATCGATTCTGGACCAGATCAGAGCCAGTATATATGTTCATTTTGTTCCATAGTGATAGAGACTCAATCATCCAGTGTTCCCTTGATGGATTGCACTCGGTCGGAGGCAGGATCACCGCCGGTGGATTGATCATGGCCGGCCGAAGTAAGTAAGACGTCAGGTTGAGCTGCACGCTGGGATGAGGAGCAGTAGTAAGATGGAGCAGTCGATAACGGAGCAGGAGCATCAGCCTCAAAGGATGAAGCATCCCAGTTGAGTAACCTACGTGGATGGATGAAATCGCGGTGCATGAAGCCATACAGAAACACACTGAGGGACCCTCCGCCCCAGAGCTGTTTTTCCCCTCTCTTGATCGCCCTTTGTTTTTTCTTCCCTCCTCCTTCTTCCTCGTCTAACACTCTTGTTTTCTTTTTTTATCCTCATCCAACCTGTCATAATCGCAATAATCATCCTATTCATCAGTCTTCATCGTCAGTTTCCATCACATTCACCATGTCCATCACATATCGGTATGCTCCCTTCCCTCTTCTGAATTCCGCCCAACTCACCCTCTCAGCGAGGCCTGGGGTCTCTTCCAGTTCGACCAATCGCCCACAGCAATGATTCACGATGATTCTCCCCATCTCAACCGCACTTCCCGCTCCTCCAGCCACAGCTTCTCTCCAATTCCCACTCCTGCCTCCACCTGCTCCGAACAGAGCACCTCAATCCCCAACAAAGAGCTATTCGTAGAGCTCCGCCGGCTACGACATGACCTCCAACAGCTACAACACGACAACGGGTACGTTTGATCAGCCTCTTCTGTCCATAGCCAAACGAAAGAAACTGACACACATACCATAGCGTCGTCGAGGAGCCTCGAGAAGCAATGACGCAGATGAGCGCCCGGCTAGATCAGATTACGTCTGTGCTCCGGTCGAATCCCTCAGGACGGCCAACTCTAAAAGAAAACCCTTCCCAGCCCGAGTCGTTCCGATGCTGGGAGTCGTGCTGCAAAGGACGACTCTTCTCTAATAAAAGTAACTTGATTCGACACCAGCGAGAACGACGTGGCGAAACGGCCAAGCTGCGGTGTTCGTTCTGCGATGCAGTGTTCTCTCGGAGCTCTGCCCGAAACGCCCACGAGGCAGCTCGACGCTGTCGGAACCCATGATTTTTCTTCCTTCCTTTTTTTTTTTTTTTTTTTTTTTTTTTTTTTTTTTTTTTTTTTTTTTTTTTTTTCCTTTTCAAAAATTTCTTTTCTGTTAGCCAAATTAGCCACGTTTTTGATGTTCTATAGTTATGGGAGGCGGATTCTATTCTTGGTGTTGAAATCAACGCATCCGTTATACAGACTGCTGCCTTAGCTTCACTAGGGCAGATTACGATAGATACGATTTACGCTGCCATGTCCGGCTGTTTAATTATGCTCTTGGTCACTTTATCATTATTTTAATCTTGAGTAAATCTTTCCACTTGAGGTGCAGAGAAGCTGTGTCGTAGTATTGCGTATGGTACACCTACAGTTTGAGGAGAAGCGTAGCTACATTCTACAGAACTAGCTACCATGACGGGGATGATGGATACATGTAGCCAGCTCTTTGTAAAAAGCTATTCAAACTATCTGTCTAGTTTACTCATATATATATATAGTATATGAAAAAAAAGAAGACACCTGCAAGTATAAGTTGTGACGGTTAGCGGGGCGCCAGAAACGGCTCCCATTGAACCATTCTTCTGCCGAGCCCTACCGCCTGCCGTCGACAGGAATACCATTGCCCTTTGCGGTATGGCGTCTACTGTATCAGGGATAGCGCCGCCTCAACACATCCATTGCATCTATAAAAGCCCGACATCTCCCCCTCAAAGGACCACGCACTTTCTCTTCTCTTTTTCCCTCTCCTGTCTGCCTCGCCCGGTGCACTGCCCTCTTACCAAGATGCCGCGTTACCCGACAATTACCCTTTTCCAGTATGGCGCCGGAGTGGCCGACGGTCATCTGAACAATTGAGACATTGAGACCTTGTTACTGTTGCTTCATTGGAAATTGACATATCCACATCACACCCTGATGCTGTGCTGCTGCTTATGATTGCAATTGTTTTTCCTCTCTGCTGGATCACAGTTATTCCGGCCCGGTATGGCCCCCGCTCACATGTCCTTTAGCGCGTTTCTCTCGACCTTTACGGATATTCTGTTTTGCCCCTCATATTGAAGCCCAAACCACAGAATCTTAACACCGAAATCCACGGCGGACAACTCCCTTACATCAAGACAGAAATGAAATCGCTGGAGGTACAGCCCCCGGGCCTTGCCTGGGTTCAAAGAACCTTCAATCTTGAACCCCAGTGGACGGTGGAGCCCGATCCTCAGGTCATCGAGCAGACAATACAGTCGCTACTACCATCAAGCACGGTCCAGGCGACCTTCCTCGCCGAGGGCGCCTTGAACAAACTCTATGACGTGAAAATAGATAATGAGGTCTTTGTTATGCGAGTCTCGTTGCCTGTTGATCCGTACTATAAAACTATGAGTGAAGTGTCGACAGTGGACTGGATATCCCATACCACAAATATCCCTGTTCCTCGAGTCATCACTTATCAATCTTCCCGAGAAAATCCTATCGGATTTGAATGGATCATTATGACCAGAATGCCTGGAAGACCGTTGAAAGAGCTGTGGCGCTCTCTATCATTTTCTGCAAAAACAAGTTTGGTTGGAGAGTTTGCGGCCTACTCTAGTTGCCTTTTTCGGAACCAACTCCAGGGAATTGGAAATCTCTATGGGACAGCATCTATTCTCAATGATTCCGCACTGTCTGAAGCGACCTGGCCTGCTGGAAACCCAGCATATTCTAATAATTCACCTCTATCTGAAAAAAGGAACATTTGCGTACAGGATTACCAGATGTGGGCAGAATTGTTTCTATGCACTTTTTTGGGGGGTCGCATATCCTTCAGGATGTTCATCGAGGGCCATTTACGTCTAGCAGCGACTGGATTACATCACGCCTTTCTCTCAGCGAGAAAGACTGTCAGTCGACACTAGACAATTTACCATCTAGCGATCTTGAGAGCGATGATGAAGATGATGCAGATGATGCAATAAGAACATTGGAAATCATTGGAAAACTGAAAACCCTGCTTCCATCTTTCTTTCCACCAAATGGAGACAATCCGGAGCCCTCAGTCCTGGTTCATGACGACCTCTCTAGCCGAAATATTCTCGTTCATGATAACGGAGAGCTAGCAGCTATTTTAGACTGGGAATGTGTTTCAGCACTCCCTTTATGGAATGCCTGCGATTACCCCGCATTCTTGAAAGGGCCACCGCGACGCCTCGAGCCTGATCTAGGACGATATGAACTCGAAGCGAGCGGAGAAGCCTCCGATCTCTACTGGGAACACCTATGGGAGTATGAGGTCACTCTCCTTCGTGATGTATTTATTGATAGAATGAAAAGCCTGGAACCAGGATGGGTGGAGGTTTTCCACAAGAGCCAACGTCAAAGAGATTTCGACCTTGCAGTGCAAAATTGCGATAATGAGTTTGTTGCCCGGCATATACGTGCATGGATGAATGACCTCACTGCTGGGGTGGACAACCATCCCAGCCTGCGCGATAGAATTGATGAGGATTAAACTTCTCAAAGCAGCCCAATAGGAGTAAGAACTATATTTGCTAAACAAAGAAATACCTGTTCTGTTCAAGAAACGCACTTACACTCTTCAACTTGGCTCCAATTTCAATACTTGGTAGATTTGATTGATGCTAGACTATACTTGTATATGCTGATAGTGTCAATTGGATAAGCGTATAACTTAGCTGATTACTACCTTTCGGACTAGGTCAAGACCATTCAGGGAAATTCCCATCTGGGCCGGGGGCGGCGGAGTGAAGGATCCAATTCTCTGTCTCTGAAAAAAAGCAAACTTTACAGTCGCAGTACAAATGCGATATTAACTTAAAAGAAGCGCGTATGCTATTCTAGTTGTTCGGATGTCATGCCCCGCGAGCTAGGAGTAATGTTGTGACAGGTGTCAGAACATTGAAACTTGCATACATACATAAAGTATATAACAATTCTCTATCAGGTAAATTCAGGGATCCTCACTTCTATTTCTTCATTCCTAATCTCTCTCTTCTCTCTCAGTCTCGCCGCTTTCCAATCCACTGGAAGCACCCCAAAAGTAAGTTCCATGTATCCCTTCGATATCCGCCCTCTTCTGGCCAAGCCGTGTATATTCGTCATCAAATCTTTATATTGGCCCGAAGCGCCAGCCAGATTTGCTCGGGGGTCCATGACCCATCAGTGGGGACTAGCGTGTTTGCGACAGTCGCCCCCTTCTCTCGCTGCAATGTGTGAACATGCAGGTTGTAGTATTGAGGATCACCGGTGGTGAGCTAGAGACAGAACAAAATTGGCTGGTCTAAGCTCAGACAAGGGAAAAATAAGCGCATCAAACTGGGCTTCACTAGGATAGGAGAGGAAGAGTTGTATTCAATGGTCATACCCCTTGATTGTCCAATCGGAAATCGGTATCGCTATACAATGTATGCTCGCCACTAGTAAATCCGGATAGTTTACCATCCGGTATACCGACGATAAAGGCCTTGAGGACTTTGCTGGCCTTTCCCATAATGCTGAGAGGTTTCGAGGAGGTTGTATAAGCCTGTACGAATATAAAAACTGATAGTAATTTACAAACACAAATGTGATATATCAGGCGCTCTTATAATACTATGTGGAGCCATCAACAACCAAGGCACAACCTTATCTTATCACGTGGATGCTAAACTAGATACATGGAACTAGAGAGGCTATCCTGCATTAGAATCAGACTAGCAAATACGGTTCCTGAAGAATGCCACAGCTTCTGGAATGTTTCTCAACTCCTCCACTGTTGTGGAACATATGTAACTTGACGCAGATCATATATTGACAGCTGAGACAATCTAAATGACTAATATGCAAGAATGTACATCATAAACAGCCCCACCTTCTCCGCCTCAGAAGAAAGCTATCACACGGACCTCAATACTCTGGCGTGGAGGGTTCCCATCCTGGTCGGGCAACAGAAACGAACCATGCACTGTACCCTCCGGTCTCTTCGAGGGTCGTAAATCAGAGCACGAGAAGATGATCGCCTCATGCGCCTCCTGCTGATCAATATACCACCAGCTATGCTCCCCACCGTTGCTGAGACCGTCTGTTACAGGGTCACTCGCCTCCACAGCGGGTCGTCCCTCGTACTTGACCACGTAGTTGGACGACTGCAGCCCGTCGTAGTACGATCGAGGGACGGTAATGAGATCGTCCGTGGACAGGGCAGCCATGTCAGCCACCATGAGGGGATCCCGGTCTACTTTCTTCAGGGGTCTCCAGACGTTTAGCAGCTGGAAGTTGCCGGCATTGACCTCGTCGGCTAGCTCGGGGAACATGAACCGCACGGTGTTCTGTGCTCCCGGGGGGGTTTGGTCCACGTGGATACGGTATGCAGGACCGTCGATGCCCTGGTAGCGACCCTTGACCTGGTCACCGAATTCATTGCTGGGTTTGGAGCGGACGGTGTGGTTGTAGACGAGCACGCGGGATGCGCCCGTTCTATATACTCAGCCCTGATAAGAGATAAAAAGAAAGAAACAAACAAAGAATGCTTACGTCTCCTGGATGAGTTTTTCAACCTCCTTAAAATAGACATTTCTGATCTGGCTCTCGTCACCAAAGTCGGTCACCTGCGAATGGAGCGTGGCACACTGGAAGCCGTTGGCGTCGAGCGAGAAACGATCCATCTCGGGCCGCAGATCGTGGATGCGCACGCGGTGCGACACCATGTCTTTGGAGCCCAGCAGGATCGCCATGTCGTTGTGCGATGGGGGACTGCCATTTGGCTGGTAGTAGTTGACCCATGCGTCGACTCCGGGTTTCTGAAGGCCAACCATGTTGAATTTGATATTTTATTGTTGTAATTGTTGATGTTTTTCTCATGATTCATGATGCTCAGTGCTTAATATAGCATTAGCCACCCAACTATAATTGAAGCTCCATGATCGGCGCTGCCTCTCGGAAGGATCTGCGACGTTGTTGATCCTTCGGCATGGATCACCGACCGACACAAAGAACCGCTGCGATCCCCCATCCTGCGAATGGATTTAAAAAAAATCCTTATCGCAGCGTCAGCACTACTTTTTCTTCCTTCCTATCCTTACCTCTCGAAATTTCCACACCACACCACACACCACACACTACACACTACACCACACACTACACACTACACCACACACGATGGTCTCCCTCAAGGCAGTCCAAGCGTCCAATGCGGGCCTGCGCGCCCTTCCCAACATCACCGCTCTCTTTGTTGGCGGCACCAGTGGCATCGGCCAGAGCACCCTGCGTCAGCTAGCCCGAGAGGCAGACACTCCCACGGCTTACATTGTCGGTCGCAATGAGTCCAAGGCGGGCCCGTTTCTGGCCGAGTTGCGCCAGCTGAATCCCAAGGGTCGCTTCAACTTTATCGAGGCGGATGTGTCGCTCATTCGCAATGTGGACGCGGCGTGCAGGCAGGTGCTGGAGCAGGAGAAGCATCTCAACTTTCTGTTTATGACACCGGGTGGTATTTCTCTTGGTGGTAGAAATGGTGAGTCGAGCATCGATTGTCATTGTCACTCCAAGGCAAGCCCTAACAAACGCAGAAACCGTTGAAGGTATCGACCACCTCTTCGCCCTACGATACTACTCCCGCATGCGCTTCGTCCAGAACCTCCTCCCTCTCCTTGAATCCGCCGGCCCCAGTCGTGTCGTCAGCATCTACGGCGGCGGCTTCGAATTCTCCATCAACACCGACGATCTCGACCTCAAGCACAACTTCTCCCTCCTCAACGCCTACAAGCACTCCATAACCATGACCTCGCTCAGCATGGAGCATCTCGCCGCAAAATACCCCAACGTCAGCTTCATCCACGCCTACCCCGGTCTCGTGGGGACAAACATCTACACCAACAGCTTCCCCGCGCCGATTTCTACCTTTTATAACTACGGCATGTGGCCGCTGATGTGGCCGTTGTCTGTCAATCTAGGCGAGAGTGGAGAGCGACATCTCTTCCACCTTAGCTCTGCACGTTATCCGGCGAAGAATGGTCTGCAGAACCAGGGTGTGCCGGTTGACACAGCTGAGATCGCAAAGGGTACAACGGGGGAGACTGGAAGCGGCGCATATCTGATGAACTGGAAGGGAGAGGTTCGACCAACCAGGAAGGTTATGCAGGAGTATCGCGAGAAGGGAGTTGGAGAGTTGGTATGGAAGCATACACAGGAGTTGTGGGATCAGGCTATTCGTTGTTGATTGGGTTTAATCGGGGGATATTATGAAGAATGAATTAGAGCTGGTGTAATAACAATACCTAGTAATTGATAGTCATGCATTTATTTTATTTACCCTTTTTTTGACTTATTAGAGTGATACTACTGCTACTTTATTGAATCTTTCCATGTATCTCTTCTTTCTACTAGGATACTGTCTACAAGATACAAAGGAACTATCTTAACTGGAATCTCTATTGCTCAGACAAACTTCAACACTGACATACTATAAATTAAACAGAACCATGAAACAAATACAATGCAATCCACATAGAAACATCAACCAGAACCAAAAAAAAAATAAATAAATAAATAAATAAACTCCCAAATCAAGGCGCTTTAAACGGCTCCGTGGGCGGCGCATTCGGCAATCCCACCGCGACAAACGGCACCTCTGGCAGCACCGCCCGAAAGATAGGCAAATGTGTCACCATCATATACCACCCCGTAAAGTACGGGAAATCCTCCCTCCACGCGCGGTCAAACACCTTGGCAAAGCCCAGCGTGAGCAGACTCGCGCACATGATATCCGCCAGGGTCAAACGGTCGCTGACGAGGTACTTGCGGTCTCGGAGGTGGTCTTCGAAGATTTGGATCACTTTCGCCGTGTCGTGTTGCGCTTTGTCGACTCCTTCTTTGCAGTAGGGGACGTAGCCGATCAGGGGACGCACCCAGGCTGCGATGCGCATCACGACATCGGTGTTGGTGAGGGATATCCAGCGGATGATGTTGATGAAGTCGAGCGAGGTGCTGCCCATGAGGGTTGTGTCGGGGTCTTGGTTGGTGACTATCATTCACTGTCAGTGTGAACTTTCTCATCAATGGTTTGAGATACACGCACTGTACAGCGCGATGGCCATGCACTCCGTCAAAACAACTCCATCCGTCCCCTCAAACGTCGGTGTTTTGCCCAGCGGATTCAGCTTCCAATAGAAATCAGGCACGCCATTCACCGGCTGCAGTTCGGATTCCTCCAGATCGAGCCCTATCGACTTTGCGACCGCCAGGATACCCAGGGCGCGGGGACTTCCCTATTGCGACAGAATGTTGGTTAAATGGTTATAAGCAAATAAAAAAGCTGTTTGTTTGGACCTGACCTTGTATGT
The DNA here is from genome assembly GCF_001890805.1 of Aspergillus glaucus CBS 516.65. Taxonomy (NCBI): domain Eukaryota; kingdom Fungi; phylum Ascomycota; class Eurotiomycetes; order Eurotiales; family Aspergillaceae; genus Aspergillus; species Aspergillus glaucus. Next base: position 304,765 of record NW_019170466.1, on the reverse strand, counting down.
GTATAGCTTTCCGAAACTCATTGCTGATTCAACTCTCGAGCAGAGCTGAAAAGACAGAATGATAGTTGGAAAAGAAAAAAAGCAAGAGAATCCTTCTCTAATGTAAGCGAATGACGATGAACTGAAATCTTAAAAAAAAATAAAAAAAACCGAGGTCGAACAAGTGATAATCGCGTGGGCTACATATGATCGCTGCGATGGATCAGAGGATCGGATCCGACACCGACGATGGATCGCGATTCCCCAGCCTTGATGGCACGAGCTATTCAAGGCAGACTCGCGGGGAAATTCCCAGTTGAGGAATTGATACAGCTGGACTGAAAGGAGCTATACGGAATCTGATTTGTGTTTCTTAAAACGCTTTCGGAGTCTATCCAACAAGCAAAAAAGAGCCAAGGAGAAAAGCCAACCAACAAACGCGACAACACCGGTTCAACCCTCTATAATCACAAATTCCCAACATCTCCATCCACAATCGACACCTTCACTGGCTCAGATGAAAAACTGGTGAGAACACTTGAATATCCCTCTTCGTCCAGCTGCTGCAGTGTCTCGGTGAGCGCCTCACACTCGCGCTCAGCTCGCAACAGGGAAATAGTGCATCCTCCGCCCCCAGCACCCGTCAGCTTAGTATACGCCAATTTTCGCCCATCCAAAAGGTGACGCACGCGTTCGAGTCGACCGTGAGAAACGCCCAGCGCGACCAGCATTCGATGGTTGATTTGAATCAACTCGCTCAGGCAGTGGACTAGTGTCGCGAGAGTCTTCTCGTCGCGAATGGTTTCTGTCAACTTCACGATCGCCAGCAGAGTAACACGGTCGATGGTGTCGAACAGGCGATCGACGCGTTTGGGATCGCTGTCTCGCGCGTCTCGCACTTTGGCGATTTGAGTCGCGCCGGAGCGTGATATGTTCGAGTTTATTATCAGCAGAGGCAGTTCGGGGATACTCCCCAACGCTGCGGTTTTCATCTGTTGGCCTCCACCGGGTCGGGAGAAGCAGATTGCCTTTCCCATGGTGGCTACGGTATTGTCCAGCCCACTGGGTCGGCCGTGGATGCACATCTCCCCGACAAAAGCCCAGCGGTTGATGGCGTCCAGGGATGGTTGTCTAGATTCCTCATCCTCGAGACAGCGGACAGACTGGAGGTATCCCGACCGAAGCAACAGCGCAGTGCTGATACACACAGAGACACTGGCGCTGCTCCCGAGTCCTGCTCCGATGGGGATCTCCGAGGTGAGGGTGTATGTGTAGCTATTGTCATTGGGCGAGCAGAGCAGCATGTATAGGTACAGAAAGGCCAGCTGGGCTTCGAAATAGTGTTTTTTCTTCTTCAGCGCGGGCGATGTCTTGGAGAGAAACCACGAAATCGCGCTTGTCAGATCCGGTTCAAGGGATGTAGTGAGTTCTGCTTCTGGCTTGTCGTGTTGTACTTTCATCGCGACTCCCCAGGGCAAGTCGGAGATAGTCCATGTCTGTTGCATGCCCAGATCTGGCATGGATAGAGTGACTTCTGGAGTATCTTGTCCTCGCTGGATATCTGATTTCAGATATGAACGCAGCGAAATTGGAGCCGCAATAGCCAGCTGCGAGATTCAATTAGCATGTCTCTAACCAATGCAAGATGCAATATACCCTGCCATAGACAACCGCATGTTCACCGAACAGAATTACCTTTCCTGGCGCAGAGACGATCAACGACGAGTCAGTCGACTCCACGTCTCCATGAATCATTTCGGCTTTCATCGTGGGAACGTAGAAGCAGTCAGTGCAGCGCTGGAGCCGTGTAGATTGCTTGAAGCAAACCACCGGCATATAATCAAATTTATCCGTCCTTGGGAGTGTATAAAGCACGAATCAGCCCCCATCTGCAGGGCTCAACGGTCTGTTCCATATCTTCGGATCCCTCGATGGAGTCTGACTGCTTATGTGATGATGCATTCCGCAGAGGATCAAAAGGATCATCCGTCGGCCTCCATCATGACGTCGGATATCTCCTCTGATGCCATCTATAAAAATGCTTTATCGTCTTGCTGTTGATACATTCCCAGATACAACAGAATCAATAATCATAACCGACATCATGCTTGCGCCTAATACCACCAGCCTGTCCACCCAGGCCTCTCGACTCGTCCGCCAATTGATATCCGACAATGGCGATGTTGGCTTCATGTCCTGTGCCATCTACGACACCGCGTGGGTGTCCATGGTGAGCAAGCCAACTGCCAATGGTCCCCAATGGCTCTTCCCCGAATGCTTCGAATACATCCTGCAGTCTCAGCAACCAGACGGCGGATGGGAGACATACGCATCCGACATTGACGGCATCCTCAACACCGCTGCATCCTTGCTGGCTCTCAAGACTCATGCCGAATATCCTATCCCAGAAGGCCACGCCCCAGCCTCTGATCTGGAACGACGCATCGACCTCGCCAGCACAGCCCTCTCACACCAGTTGCAATCCTGGGACGTCCCCAACACAGTGCACGTCGGATTCGAAATCATCCTCCCCACCATCCTCCGTCTTCTCGAGAAAAAGGGCCTACGCTTTGAATTCGTCGGCTGGGCTGACCTTGACGCCTTGAATGCATTGAAGCTGTTCAAGTTCAAGCCTCAATATCTCTACTCGTCGCAGAAGTTCACTGCGCTGCACTCCCTTGAGTCCTTTATCGATATTGTTGACTTTGACAAAGTCTCGCATCACAAGGAGTCGGGTGCGTTCATGGCTTCGCCTTCGTCTACTGCGGCGTATCTCATGCATGCTTCTTCTTGGGATAATGAGTGTGAGGAGTATCTGCGGACGGTCGTGCAGAATGGTAGTGGACAGGGGAATGGAGGCGTTCCGAGTGCTTATCCATCTACCTATTTTGAAATTACCTGGGTAGGATACCCTGCATACTCTACTGTGGATTCCGATTGCTAATCCTCATCAGGTCCTCACAACACTGCTGCACAATGGCTTTATGAAAGAAGATCTCGGCATCGAAAACACCAATACTCTATACGAAAAACTGCACCTAGCACTACTCAAAGGAAACGGCATAATAGGATTCGGTACGTCCATCTCCTAAACGATAAATTACACTATTCTAACATACATCCAGCACCATCCCTCCAAGCCGACGCCGACGACACAGCCAAAGCCCTGATTTCCGTCAGCATGCTCGGCGACCCAGTCCCAGCCACCGGACTCTTGTCTGAATTCGAAGGCAAAACTCATTTCCGCACATACCAAGGCGAGAGAGACCCGAGCTTCACTGCTAATTGCAATGCTTTGCTTGCGCTCTTGTCGCAGCCGGATCTTCCCGCTCTTGCACCGCAGATTGAGAAGGCAACGACGTTTTTGTGTGATACTTGGTGGGAGGCTGATGGTCATATTGGAGATAAATGGGTGAGTAGTCTTTCTGTGAAAAAAAGGGTGTAAATGTGCTGACCTTGTAGAACCTCTCCCCGCACTATCCGTCCATGTTAATGGCAGAGGCATTTGGATCCCTGTTGGAGGCTTGGGGCAAGGGCTCCCTCGACGCTATTCCTAGTGAGCTGATCCGCGACAAAGTGTCCATTACGCTATACCAAGCCCTTCTGCGAGCTCTTCAAACTCAGAACGAGGATGGATCCTGGGGACCAAGCCACCGCTGCGAAGAAACCGCCTATGCAGTGCTGACTATCGCCAATGCATGTGGACTGCCCTTCCTCGACTCATTATGGCCCGAGATCGACGAAGCCGTGGACTGTGGTCGCAACTTCCTCCAAGGCACCGTCAACGAGAAGCCCGAATACATCTGGGTGGAAAAGGTCACTTATAGCTCGTTGATCCTCTCCGACTGCTACGTCCTGGCTGCCCTAAAGGTCGACCACCAGCGCTCCCAGTCATCCGACACTCTTTCTCAGCTGTTCTATATCCCCGAGAAGAAGATCAGCGAGTTTGTTCGCTTCTATTCTATGATTCCTCTATTTGCAAAGATGCCGCGCTGGAAGCTCCGAGCTGCCCTTATCGAAGGCTACCTCTTCCTGCCGCAGTTGAGCGAAAAGCGACTTGAGATTTTCCCTCGCACGGAAATGGAGGAGGACAAGTATTTTGAGTATATTCCCTTTACCTGGACGGCGTGCAACAACCGAGACAACACTTTTGTCTGCAACAAGACGCTCAAGGAGATGATGATTATCTCCTTCCTCAACTATCAAGCGGATGAGTTCATGGAGGCTGTTGTGGGCCGGTACTATAGCGGCAAGGACGCTTCGGTTGTTGCGTGTATCGGCGAGATCTTCGACAATGTTGACTCCAGCAGCAATGAGGGTAGCGATTCGGATGGCAACACCGCTAAGCCTGTCAAGCCCGTGAAGAAGACTCCCACGATCGAGCAGTTATCGAATGATAAAGCCGCCTCGAAAAAGGTTTCCGACAACGTGGCCGGCGTCCTAGACTCCTTCATCCAATGGTCCATGAACCACCCCAGCGTCCGAGAAGCCAGCACAATCGACGCCCTTCGAGTCAAAGACGAACTGGAAACCTTCCTCATAGCCCACATGGAACAAACAGAAGACAGCGAAAACTTCGCCGCGCAGGCAAAACACAACCGTGAAATCTTCACCAGCCCCCGCTCTAGCTTCTACCGCTGGGTCAACTCAACCTCCTCCAACCACACCTCCTGCCCGTACTCGTTCGCCTTCTACCAAACCCTCCTCGCCAGCGAACACAACCAGCCCGATTGCTTCCAAACCCCCGAGGAAAAATACATCGCCGAAGGCATGGGCCATCATCTCGCGGTGATGTGTCGCATGTACAATGACTACGGGTCCATCGCGCGCGACCGCGACGAGGAGAACCTCAACTCGGTGAACTTTCCTGAGTTTGCGTCTGCGGGGTCGGATAAGAGTTCCAAGTCGGACGAGGCGAGACGGAAGGCACTGTTTACGGTTGCTGAGTATGAGCGGGCGAATATGGAGTTTGGGTTGAGTAAGTTGAGGGAACTGGCTGGGGAGGATAAGCGCAAGACGAGGGTGATAGAGAAGATTCAGATGTTCTGTAATGTTACGGATTTGTATGGGCAGATTTATGTGGCAAGAGATATTGCCAGTCGGATGTGATTTGTATAGACTGTTATGGCGTTTGTTTAAGTTTATCGACTGTCTACCTAGAGCTCTCATAATACAAACTGGCTTTTGCTGCTGAATATCTCCTTCATTGAATTTATACTTCACTCGTCTTGGTGAATGACCATGTCTGACTTATCTCGCATCATCCAGAACCCTTCCGATCAATCCTCTCCTCCTACCATACCTTCAAAAATACAATTCAATTTTTCTGAGGCTTGAAACTTCTTAGCCTGCCTCCCAGGAAGAGATCTGAAATGGCCTATTGTTGCGCATGAAGCAGGACTATCTAAAAAACCCGAGTCGTGTCTTCGAGTTGATGCGAATTGATGGTTATGTCAGTCTAATGGACTAGTCAAGGTCATGATTGTCATTGTAATAAACAGCAACGCTTTATTCCCATGCCTATTTAATATCTCCTTTCCCTACAAAACCAGATGAACAGAAACATGTCAGACGACACATTCCTATGAGAACTGCCCGATGAAACCCCGCAAGAAAATGCAACAACAGCAGCTGCCATCAAACGCATCATCCGCCACTCCAACTCCCCATATATTATCATTTCATCTGTCCCCAAAGCTATCGCTAATGCCATCGGCGAAAATCCCCATTTAATCGGACCAGGACCCCGCATCTTCTACCATGAAGATCTACGCAAGATGATTGTCAAACTGCCATCGAGAGTGCTTCAGGTTGCGACACTTCTCTTTCATGATGCCATCACAGAGAGCGCTGCTGCCATGGGAATCGCGAGACTCTTTGATCCGATTGGGAGTGCGACGTGCGAGGATCGTCCGTATATGAAAGAGCCCGATGCTTCGTATATACCTGTCAACCTTCAAGGGAGGAGTGATAAATGGCCAACGGTGGTGGTGGAGTCTGGATTTTTGAAGACTATTAGACGACTTCGTGTTGATGCGGAATGGTGGCTTGTCAGATCAGCGGGCGATGTGAAAGTTGTCATCATCATTGCTGTTAAAAGAGATGAACCAGAAATTATCATTGAAAATTGGATTGCGGATGGAAATGGGCCAACTTGTCAACAGGAGATTGTCATAAGTCGTACTGGTCAGGTTATAACTGTACTTGGAGCACCCTTGACTATCACACACGAGGAACTACTCCTTCAACTCAATCCCAAGTCGCGATATCTCAATCTCACAGGAAGAGCTGGAATACATCGCAGGCCGTGTTTGGACACACCAGCTTACTGCTTGATCATATAACTTGATCGATATATATTATTAAGACATCTAGAGCTCTAAAATCTAAAATACCGTCCGTTTCATAAGTCTTAAGTGCAGTAAAAAAACAGATTGTGCGGCCTTCATTATTCGTAATAGTATGCGGCAATTGAGATAATAATAAAGAGCGCAATCAGAGCAACCCCTTCAAAACTAAACATCCAGACTGTTAGCAAAGGTTAGATTCCTCAAGGGATCAGAAAAACCTACTAGTTGCACTTTCCATTGGCAATGACAAAGTTGACATAGAGAGCACTCATAAATTAAGTCGAAACCTCGAATCCATCGAAGTACAGGCTCATTATATACACGCCCATTCCCCAGGCAATGAATATAATCAACGGGATAACCAGCTGGATGCACTTCCCAACCGTCGATGCGATGCATTGGTCCATGTGATTATGCCATGCGGCCTTGATGGGGCCGATGTCATTGCTGAGCAGCGGGAGAATGACCACGCCGATAAATGCACTGCTGAGATGAGCATTGTCCATCAGGCTAGACAGGATATCGGTTGCAAAGGTTATATGGAATCCGATAAGGATAGCGGCGATGGTGAGTTAATTATAGCAATAACAATTTTATTAGAGATGGATATTCCTATTTAATGTACTAATATGATATCTAGGATATACCCTGTAATATCTACTTTAGACCTGGCTAGGAACCGCGGGTGTGTCACGGAGCATAGACATTCACTGAGCATGGACAGTCACTGAGCCTCGCTTAAACCCTTCGCACACATTAGATAGCTCGTCGCCGGCAGGCCTGCCTCTTTCCTTTTCTCTCCTCATGTTAGAATTTTGTCAGATAATCTACCAATATACTCATATTGCTCGGGACCGTCACAGGGTGAACCTCACGAACCTCAAAGAGGTTCACCCACCCGGAGGTTAAGGTTCCATGACCTAGAACCTC